>NC_043749.1:1112500-1412500 GCF_902148845.1 Salarias fasciatus | reverse complement strand
CGCCACAACGTGGGCCGCTTCGTCCTCACGTCCTCACGGAGCCGTCTTAGGACTTCGATGTCGTAGTCCTGATTTACAGTTTGACCTGGAGGGACAAACTCGCTGTGGACGATACCCTGGACAGCGAAAAAGACTGTGTTGTCTGAATGAAATAACAACATAATTAAGACCCAATGCTGTTGAAATTGGAACTCAATACTGGTCTTGCTTGCATGGTTCACAGAAAATTACTTAGACGACAGTTTTCAACGTGAAATAAATGGAAATTAAAAACCAGAACCGCAAATATGCACCACTGTGAAACCAACTTCAACTCGAAAAAAACCAAAACAAAAAAACAAAACAAAAAAAAAGAACTCGCCAGCCTCTAAAGATAAAGGGTAAAAAAAATTAATCCTCCTGTAATTAATCCTGTAATATTCTTAGATCACAATCAGTTTAGTAATCCTACTCTGGGTCATCTTCCTTCACATTCTTGGGCTGTGCTTCATGTTTTCATGGAGAAAGATGATCGCATCAACATGCTGGATGAAGGCTGAGCTGTCGGGTGATCGGGTGAGAGAGAGAATAACCTACGACTTGTCGACGTTTCTGTAATGTGTAGCGATGAGTCTTCAGGTGTTGGTACAAATTAGACGTGTTTCCTCTGGATCTGGCTGCTGCACGGCCACACAATCTACATTTGGCTCCACGTCGTTTTTTTCAAACCCAAAGTAAGTCCAAACAATTGAACTAAGATTCTTTTTTAATACCAGCTGCTCCGCTCCCTCTTCTGTTGTCATCTCAGCTATTTTCACACCGTGAATGAGTCACACTGAAAACTTTTTGCTCCTCACGACACCGCAAAGCACACATGCAGGATTTGTTGTTAGCAACCTGACGCTAGTTAGCTGCAGCAGTGCAGTGCATACATACTTGCTTCCTGTTGTCATTTCTGATTGGCCGGTGGCCCGGAACATGAGACTCGAACGTTTTGATTTGTGGATGGGTCTGTCACTCAAATGCCTCAAAAAACCTCAGCCCTGTGCGGTTCGGTTACCGCAGTAGTTAAAACCTCAATTTCGATGAGGTGTCGGTTAATCGTGCAGCCCTATTACATGTTAACATGTTTGTGCATTATTTAAAACTAGTGAACTAGGTTTACCCAGAAAAATGAACAAGTTGACTTGCAGTGCAGAAATTATTCTCACAAGTTAACTAGTGGAACATATTTTGTATCACTAGTTAACTAGTCATGCAATACAATTTTAATAGGTAAGTGGCATGGCATGGCAGTCACACCATTTCACTAGTTAACTAGTTGAATTAATTTTGCTCCACTAACTCACTCGTGAGTAAGAATTGTATGTTACTGGTGAACTTGTTGCTATTTTAGGCCTTACTGGTTCACTAGTGGGAGAACATGCCTGTAACTAGTGAACTTGGAGGAGGGCAGAAGAAATGGCATTTCTACTGCCCTCCTCCTCTGACAGGAGTTTACAAGTGAAGTTGTCTCACAGCTGGGAGAGGCTCCCTCGCAGCTGCGAACTGGCTTCACGTTAACGTAACTTCATTCAGAAAGAAGGCGGATTTTCAGTAGCATCATTTGAAAACAAATAAACTCGCTTACTTGCCTTTATGAAAATGGCGAGAGCAAACAAGCATGTTGTCAGATATGGAGTCGAAAGCCGTGCTCTTTCGTCTCACTGCTGCGACCCACACCCTCCGACTCCTCTTCCTTATTTCTTCAGTCTGCTCTCCGTAATTTCTTTCAGACGTGGAAAACTGGAAAAAATGTAGATTGCCGTCTGTCCTTCTCTCATTCCATCGATACGACCTATTATGGCAGCCTTTCACGCAACACGAGCTTCCCATTTTGGAGAAATAATTCCGCACTCAAAAGCATTAATCACTGAAAGTTTCTCGCAAGCGAGACCGGGCCAGGAAAATGGCGGTTCAATCCCACAGTGCAACAGCGTGACGTCAACTGCAAAGGACCGATAGGCCTTGAGACGGTTGACTGATCAGCGGTCAGGAGAGCCGGATGAGGAAGATCTCCAGTGTTTCAGGGTTTCAGTCACCAATGAAAGTTTAAAACCCATGATGGGCTGCGTGCATTCTGTGCAGGACTCACAAGCAGAAAGAGAATCGTGAGACACGTGTGTTAGGTGGATGCACGTATCAATTTCAGAAAGGCCAGAAATGTCACCATATTTCAGCGCTGGCTGATTGTGCCTTCCTCATCGCTGACAACCCCGCTGCACTGGGAGCTCAGCTGGCTATCTCTGTTTTCACAACAGGAAGAGCCCAACTCAGTCCAAAAGAGATAGACATCGGCCGGTGTCATGCCTGCACGATGAGATCTGCATGAATAAACCAGGGGCTGCAAATCTCAGCAGCTGTCTCCAGTGGTCGCCTGTGGAAATACGCTGATCGTCTCATCTGGTTTGCATTGGCTCCTGAAACCTGCAGCAGGTTAGTGGAGCAGCGCAGGCACTGTGTTGGACAGGGGGAGGGAGAGATAACAGCGGAACAGCGGTGCAGTGCGGTGCCTGCATGCTGCATCGGGAGCCAGGGGTGGGGTACTGGATGGGTGCCCCCACCGTTACTTCTGCCCCCCCCCCCCCGCCAACCCTGGGCCTGGAACAACAGACCCAATTGTTCCCCCCTGTCAGCGGGCCTGGTGGGGGGCCTCCTGTCAGTCGGACATGTCCGCTAAACCTCATCAGATGAACCACCTCAACTGGCTCCTCTCAATGTGGAGGAGGAGCAGCTCCACTTTGAGGCTCTCCTGATGGCTGAACTCCTCACTCTATCAGAGAAAACTCATTTCAATACTTTGAGTCTGCAAATGTGTTCAGAGCCAATGAACAACTCACATTTAAAAAACAAAAAGAGAGTGAATGAGCAATAGAGTCGACTTTAATCAGTTATTGTGTAAAATTGATCATGACCTGAAACTTGACCAGCTTCTGCAAATGTTAAATAAGTCTGTTGATAAAAGCTGCTAAACTGAATCAGATTAGTGTGTTTTGGCGTATTTTATACTTTTTTAATATGAAAATGAAGTGATGAGAATATGATTAGAGAGGCTTGAGAGGATGGGAGTGGATCCTCTCTTTGTTCATTGGGTCCACAACTATCTGAGTCTGAGGTCACAGTACGTCCGGCTCGGGGGGGTCATATCTGGGACCCTGATGAGCAACACTGGTGCACCGCAGGGGACTGTACTATCTCCCTTTCTCTTCACACTCTACACTGCTGACTTTGCTCATAGATCTGCTGCGTGTCATGTGCAGAAGTATTCAGATGACACTGCAATTGTCGCATGTGTGAAGGGTAGGGATGGAAAAGAGTACAGGGAGCTCATCGCGGGATTCACCACCTGGAGCAGGGACAATGGTCTTATTCTGAACACCTCTAAGACGAAGGAGATGATGATTGACTTTGGCAGGAAGCCCTCTCATCAACCTGTCATCATCAACGGAGAGAGTATTGAGGTTGTTCACACCTACAAATACTTGGGTGTGCACCTTGACCACAAACAGGACTGGTCAGAGCAGGCTCGGGCCCTGTATAAGAAAGGACAGAGCAGGCTGTTTTTCCTGAGGAGACTTAAATCCTTTGACTTGTGTGGTGACATGCTGTACATTTTCTGTCAGTCTGTTGTGGCAAGTACTGTTTTCTTTGGGGTTTTCTGTTGGGGTGGCAGTATGGCAAAAAGAGATAGCAGTCGGCTGGACAAACTGATAAGGACGTGTACATCTGTGATGGGGAGGAAGGTGGACTCTGTTGGAGCAGTCTTGGAGAGGAGGATGAGGGCTCTAATGCAGGGTATCTTGAGGAACCCCAAACACCCACTGCACGACACAGTCGCAGCTCAAAAGAGTGACCGGAGCAACAGGCTCCTGTCATTGCGCTGCAGAACTGAGCACTTTAAGAGGTCGTTCATCCCCTCGGCAATCAGGCTGTTTAACAGATGTGCCTGAGCCGAACTGAGTACACTATGAGCACTTTTATTGTACTGTTGTTACGTATTTATTTGCGTGCGAATGATTTGTGTGCTCCTGGACACCTGAATTTCTCCCTGCTGAGATTAATAAAGTTTTTATCGATCTATCTATCTATCTATCTAGACAACATAAAATACTTCAATGGTTCAGAAAAAATATCTTTTGCAGATAGTGATTTTTAAATAATTGATGTGGAATAATGCTTTGTTTTCAAAGTTCTCAGGAACACAGTGTGAAGGCCGCTCTGTTTTGTCTGAAGTCACTTGGAAACAGCGTCTGCTAGTCTCGTGAGATCTCGCTATATGACCTGGCATGGCCGGAAGTCATGCCAGGGTCGGGTTGGATTCTCCCCGGAGCAACAGCCTTGCTCTCAATCAGCTGATTTGTATGTGCTTCCTCTGCAATCCTCAATAAATCCTCCTTGTGCAGCGTCAACACCTTGACTCGTCATCTTTGGCTCTGATTCACCAAAAATTCCACAACAGTTTGGGGGCTCGTCCGGGATCTAAATACAACATAAACGAGGTGAGTGCAAATGTTTCCTCTGTTAGATATTTAACTCAGGAAGTAATGCCTTACCTGTGGGGATGTTTGACTCGATAAAAGAACTATTTCATAGTTGATTGGAATTGTAAAAGCAAATTTCTAAACATAAAGAGCCAAGGATGTCCCTAAATTTTTGATTGATTCTTATCAATCAATTGCTCATCATTGATTAGTAACAATTGGGTTATAATAATAATTTTATTCTAATTTGGAACTGTGGCTGAGAGAGCTTAGGAAGAGTTTCTAGACTTGGAGTCTGGACGGCCCTGGGGGCCACTGGCGTGGAAGGGCTGAGTCCCTGAAGCGACTTTGTTTTCACTTGGATTGGATCCGAGATTGGCGTGGAAGGGCTGAGCCCCTGAAGCAGCCTGGTTTTCACTGGGGTTAGATCCGAGACTGGCGTGGAAGGGCTGAGCCCCTGAAGCGGCGTCGTGTGTGGAGATTTCTGCTGGTGAAGCTTGTTGAAAACGTGGTGAGTGTGATTCTGCCAAGGACCAAGATATTGGAATGTTTAGAAGAGTCGCAATCTACGGCCCGAGCGATGATTTTTGGCTGGTTACGCAGACAACCGAGTGATCTGAGAACACCGAGAGAATTAAAGTTTACTTTAATGCATGGTGGTTTTGCATTTGCTGGTTCTGTGTAAAACACTGATTGTGACTCCTCACTTGTGCCACAAAACCGGTTGTTGAAGAGAAGCGTAAGGATAGAAATGCTGAAGGGAGAGAGACAGAGTAGAGAGAAAGACAGAGCAGAGAGAGATGCAGAGAGAGAGAAAGAGAGAAACAGCAGGCAGAGAGAGAGGCAGAAAGAGAGGCAGAGAGAGAGACAGAGGTAGAGAGAGATAGACAGAGTGAGAGAGAGGCAGAGAGAGAGAGAGAGAGAGATTGATTTTTAAAACACTTTTATTTACACAGTTTACAGCGATACAGTGTGTGTCAGACACTTAAAAACCAATCGTATTTTCAAATTAAAAAATTTGCAAAGTGAAGTTTGTTGTTTTCCATACAGCACAGAATGTCCTTAAAACACCAGACCTCTTTAAAAGCGTTTAAATCATTGTTTTGTTTAAAAAAACGGTATTCGAGCCAGAGTCTGGATTTGACGTTGACCTGCCACACTTCCTTGACGTCCTGTCCTTCTCTGCCCTCAACCTTGTTCCTCCTGCTGACATAAATCGCCATCTTGGCTTCTCCTGAGATAAAATTTAGGAGCTGCCACTTGTTGATTTCTTTTCGTCTGTTGCCAGCTCCCATGATAAAAGTTCTCTCAGTAAAAGCAACACTAAAAAGACTAAAAACCGCCGTTAAAAGAGTGAAGAAGCCTGCGAGCCTCTTGCACTCAGTAAAAACGTGGTAGACAGTCTCTCTCTGATGGCAGAAGGGGCACGTGTTTAAAACAGCAGGGTTGAGGACAGAGAAAAAAGCATTGGAGGCGATGGCACCGTGTAAAATCCTCCACTGGAGGTCTCCAGTCCGTTTTCTCAAGGGGGGCTTGTATACAATCCTCCACTGTGGGCCGGGCCCAGGACCAGCCTGTCCCAGTCTCTGTGACCACACAGTGGGGGGCCTGTTGCTTAGTCCACCCTTGTGGATGCTCTTCACACAGTTCCTGTAAAAAATCCTTTTGTCTGCTCTGTGTAAGGACAGTCTCTCAGGCTGTGTGGTCTTCAGGAGGGGGCCGGACAGATCCCCCAGTTCCAGGCTCAGCAGGACCTCGGGGAAGGGGTCATCAGCATCCGGGGAGAGTTCTCTTCGGCTGTACCTCCTCAGCAGGCTCCTGTCTCTGGGCGTCAGTGCACTCCTCCACTTCTCCAGGAGCCCCTGGGACACACGGATGGACTGCATCCCCAGCAGAGAGCCCAGAGCCTGGGCGTCGTTCAGGTCCGGCCCCACAGCATCCACAAGCTGACCCACGGTGAGGGTCCCAGACTGGATCAGCCTTCCGGTCAGGCCGGGGGTCGAGGCTCCGCTGATGTCCAGTCTGGATCCGTGGATCAGGGGTTCTTTCAACAGCCAGTGCAGAGAGTCGGCTTTCAGGCACCTTCTGCATGAAAACAAGGCCCAGCATTTAAATAAACTCTGGTAAAACGGAGGCAGCCCCTTGAGATTTAGAAATTTGGGATCAGTCAAAAACAGAGCATTATCCAACCCCAACTTATTGGCACGCCTCAGGATGCAGCTGGCCACGCCTCTCCACACCAGATCCGCTGGTCCTGCGAGGTACCTCTGCAGGAACTGGAGTCTAAAAGTGGCGGTCCGGCTGGCCAAGTGGACCAGGCCCTGACCCCCCTCCTCTCTGTCTAAAAACAGCACCCCCTGTGGCACCCAGTGCAGACCATCCCAGAAGAAATCGATCATTTTCCTTTGAATTTGAGCCAGGAGACCTGGAGGAGGGTCTGCACTGGTGAGCCGATGCCACAGCTGGGATGCAACCAAGTTGTTTAAAACCAAGACTCTGCCCCAAAGTGACATTTGTGGGAGGAGCCACCTCCACTTGGAGAGCTTACCTTCCACCTTTTCCATGACGGTCTCCCAGTTCTTCTGAACAAAGTGTTCCTTTGCAAACGTAAATCCCCAAATATTTGAGGCCCTCCCTCCTCCACGTTAAATTTTGGGGAAGAACTGGGAGACCGCCATGCCACCTGCCGACAGCAAGGGCCTCACTCTTCCCCCAGTTGACCCTTGCTGCGGATACCACATTAAAATCTTTAATAATATTAACTAAAATATCTACGTCCCCTTGATTCCTTATAAAAAACAATAAGATCGTCTGCATAGGCCGATAAAATCATGCTTTCACTAAAACCCGGTAAAAACAGACCCTGCAGACTGGAACGTAGCCTAGAGAGGAGGGGCTCCAGGGAGAGCGCATAGAGCACCCCAGACAGAGCACAGCCCTGCCTGACACCTCTGCACACCCTAAAAGGAGCACACAGACTGCCGTTGATCTTCAGCACACTCTCAATGTCCCTGTACAGCACCTGGATCTTAGCTATGAAACCAGCGCTGAACCCAAAACTTTCCATGACCCTCCAAAGGAAGCTGTGTTCAACTCGGTCAAAAGCCTTTTCCTGGTCTACTGAAATCAGACCAGCATCGATGTCCAAAGAACTAGAGGCTTCCAAAACGTCCCGAATCAGGTGGACGTTGTCCACCATGGACCTGCCGGGAACACAGTAGGTCTGATCCCGGTGGATGACCTGCTCCATAGCCCTCCCCAGCCTGGAGGCCAAGACCTTGGACAGGAGTTTGTAATCCACACAGAGCAAGGACACGGGGTGCCAGTTCTTGATGTCCTACAGGTTTCCCTTTTTTGGGAGCAGAGTGAGCACTGCTCTCCTGCAGGACACTGGCAAGTAACCAGAGGCCAGACACTCGTTGTGGACGTCCAGGACATCCCTACCCAGGATGTCCCAGAACGCCTTGTAGAACTCGGCGGTGAGCCTGTCGAACCCAGGAGACCTGCCCGTTGGCATCGCCTGCAGCGCTGCCCGCAGCTCCTGCATGTCCAGGCAGGCCTCCAGTTCTGTGTTGGTCTCCTCAGAGACCCGAGGCAGTCCCCTCAGGAACCCCTCCAGGAGCTCCTGCTCCTCCTTGAACTCCTCCCGTACAGGGAGGAGTAGAAGCCCACCGCCGTCCTCCGTATCTGGCATCCCCCGTGTCTGAGAGCAGTGCGTGGATCACTCTCCCCTGTCCGGCATTTTTCTCCAGGCTAAAGAAGAAGCTAGAGGAAGCATCCCTCCCTGTGATGGTCTGGTAGCGGGACCGAACCAGTGCGCCCTGCACTTTAACATTCAGCAGGTCGGCTAAAGCCATTTTTTTCCTTTTGAGGTTTTCAAAGTCATCTCGATTTCCTGTGGACTCACTTAAATGCTCCAGTTCCACTATCTCGGTCTCTTGATCCTTCATAGATCTGGTGATATCACTTGTGACATTGAGGGTGTGCTGCTGACACAGGAGTTTGATCTGCGTCTTACCGTGGTCCCACCACTGCCTAAGACTGCTAAAATCTCCCTTCCTCTGTCTAAAACCCTCCCAAAAAAACATTAAAGCCTCCCTAAAACTTTTATCAAAGGTTAAAACTGAGTTAAAATGCCAGTAAGCCTCCCTGGCCTCACATCCCTGATAAAAATACTGCTTAAAAGTAGACAATGATCAGTAAAACCAACAGGTAAAATATCACACCTCCTAAAAACGTTCAAATGATGCTTAAAACAATAAATATGATCCAGCCTGGCTGAGGAGACCCTGCGCTCTCTGCAGTGGGACCAGGTGTACTGCCGACAGTCAGGATGCATCCTTCTCCAAACGTCCACAATGCCCTGAGAGTGGACCAGCTGCTTTAAGACGTGCTGAGAGGCTGGATGAGGCTCTGCATGATTGCGATCTAAAGTCGCGTCTTCCGTGCAGTTAAAATCCCCACCCACAAACAAATAGTCCTCCGACCCACACCCACTTACCACCTCAGATAGTTTGAGGAAAAACTGCTTCCTCTCTGCACCGGCTGTTGGAGCATAAATGTTAATAAATACAAGTTTAAAATGGTGGAACTGAGCTTTAACTAAAAGCAGCCTCCCCTGTACACAATGCTGGACCTCCAGGGAGTCGGGGTTAAAAGCCCTGGAGAAGAGGAGGCCCACTCCTCCACTGAGAGGAGTAAGGTGGCTTAAGATGGCCTCCCCCCTCCATTCCCTCCTCCATTCAGCCTCAATGCTAAAATCACTATGAGTTTCCTGAAGGAACAGGACGTTGATCTTCTTAAGTGTGGCTGTCTCATAAACCGACTGTCTCTTTCTCAGATATCTGGCTCCATTTATGTTTAAAACACCCAGCTTAAAAACATCCATGGTAAATGAGATGTCTAAAACCAGGATAAGAACAAATAAATTAATTAAAAAACACTTGGCTGCCACCTTCATCATTTAGTTGTTTTTTTGCTTTTGGCACCAGTTTTTTCAACCTGTAGCATTCCTGGTCAGTTAGGCCGGACTCATGTCTATTCCTCATGTGTAACCTGGCTGAGAAAATAAAACCATTTAGATCCGGGAAATGATCCCCCACCTTCACCCTGTGCTGATTTTTGGTCTGGTGTAAAAATGTTTTGATTTTGTCTGCGCTGTATGGTGACCTGTTTTTCTGTGAACTGCTAAAAGAAATATCGCTGCTGTCTGACACACACTCACTGTCGCTGTCTGACACTCGCCCCTCCACACAGCTTTTCTTTGCATCTGCATTCTTACCTTCTTTCTTTCTTTTACCTGGTTTAACTCTGTCCATTCTATCTGCCTCCATCTCCTCCTCCTCCACCTGTTCAGCCCAAGAGGCGCTCCTGCCTGCCTCTCCTTCCTCCTCCACCACTTTCCCTCCCGGCTCCTTTTCCACCTGCTCCTCCATCACTGTCTGTCCCCTTTCCTCCTCCACTACTGTCCCACCCTGATCCCGCTCCACCTGTCCCTCCACCTCACCTTGCTTCTCCTCCCCTCCCTCACCCACTTTTTTTTCCTGTTTTTTCTCTTTTTTTTCCTCCAGCTCCGCAGTGTTATTTGCAGTAGTGTCGGTGTCCCTCCACCCGGCAGACTCGCTCTCCTCTCCCCTGCCATCACCCGCTGCTTCACCCGGTGTATTTACATTACTCACCCCGTGCTCGGTGCTCTCCTGTGGGGCCACGACAGATCGCCTCCTCGGGAAGGTCCGAGGAGGCTCAGTCAGCCGCTCAGACTGAGCCGGGGCCACCGCGTCCCCCGGGAGCCCGGAGCGCGGAGCCGCCGCTGGGGGGGGGGGACCCCCCAGGCGTTGGCCCGCGGCGCTGGGGCGGCCGCGGCGGCAGCGCCGGGTCCCGCGGAACCCGTTCCCGCCAGGTCCGCCTCCGCCGAGCCAGACCCAGCAGAGCCGGACTCCGCCGAACCAGATGGAGCAGACGCGGCCGGGCAGGCCCTGAAGGTGTGTCCCTCCTGTCCACAGCCGAAGCACTTCATGCCAGCCGAGCTCGCGAAAACAACGTAATCATAATCATTTACTCTCACGCGGAATCGGAGGTTCAGCTCCTCGCTCCGGTTGTTGAGTATCATAAAAACGTGTCTTCTGTGGCACACGGCGTTCTTCAGCAGCTGAGACTTACATCCAGACAGGATGTCCTTCACCGAGGACACCACCTTTCCAAATCTGGACAGCTCGCGGATCAGAAGCTCATCTGGCACGAAGGGAGGGACGTTGGACAGGACGACCCGGACAGCAGGCTGAGACAGCGGCTGGACCGGGACGAACCTGTCCGCGACGGTAATGCCCGACTCCACCACAGCGTTAGCCTGCTCCACCTGGTCCAGGAAGATCACCGCGGCGCTGTTCATCCTCGCAACCGACTTGACGTTATCGTAGCCCACTTTCTCCCCCACAGCCAGGGCCACGTCCTCCACGCTGCAGGGGAACTGGGCCACCACCTGGACCCCGTGTTTGCGGGTGAGCTGTCTGAGGTTGGTCATGGCAGCAGCCAGACCTCCCCCAAACAGGCCGCAAAACCCACCAAGAACCCAAATAAACGATATAAACTAATAAATGTGCTCTGTTATTAATAAACTACAGTGAATGTGAACATTAACAACTTAAACAAACAGAAAAAACAAGCTAAACGCCACACAACACACACCACGCTCTCACACACTCCAGCCGCCGCCCACTCCCAGCATGCACGAGAGAGAGAGAGAGAGAGAGAGAGAGAGAGAAACAGAGAGGCGGAGTGAAGTGAAGAGATGAAGGGCTCTAATTTGACGGCGCAACTTTGCGATGATCAGCGGCGGAGACAGCGCATTCCTATTTTCGACAGGCGCAGAAGAGGGTGTCTGGCAGGTCCGCTGCACTTGCGCCGAGATGGGCGTGGCGGCGCACCAGGGGGAGGGATCGACAGAATCAGCTGGGCGCAGTGAGAGTTTAGTGCAGAAGGTGTGAGCAGGCTGGGGAGGAGGATCTGATGACACTGACAGCTTGTCAGTGTCATGAAAGATACACAGAATCACTCATGAAGCACATAATTGTTTTTATTATCTTCTTTAGCACTAGAACAGCCAAAATACTCTGACAGACCGTTTGGGTTTTTGGAATTCAAATAAATCTGTGAAAAATAATTCCCCTGTCCTCTAATTCTTTGACTTTTCCTAAATATGTGTCTTGTATGTTTTTCTGAAGCAAATAAGGTCCTAACAATGACACAAATAATATTACAAAGCATTTATACCTCCAAAGGCCAACAGTGGTCTCACAGACTGCTGATAAAAAAAGACGCACTTCACGGGGCTTTTTTTTTCTTCTGCTATTGATTTGTTTTGGTTCATGCGCGCATCTGAACAGGGGGCTAGCTCTGACAGCAGACAATCAGACAGACGGCCAAAAATATCAAGCAAATCCCAAAAGAAAGACAATAAAAACAGGCATAAATAAGAGATATAAGGTGGAAGAAGCTTTAGCAATGATACAGGAGGTCAGTGAGGGGGAATTGGATGGCGGAGACGTGTCGGACATCAGCGATCTTGACTGGAGTGAAGAGGAGGAATGTTCTGAATCAGAGTCAGAACAGGCACGCGCCAAACAGTGAAACAAATTTAATCCTGCTGCCCCAAAAATGCCCGATCGACCTCCAGCTGCTGTACAGTCCAGCGTAGAACCTGCAGCGGCGCATGAAGCGCTCACGCATCACCTCCAGGTATAGAGAATTACTGTAGGCTGCTGTCAGTTTACAACTAAATAATTATAACATAAAATGGTGTAAAAAAAACAACTAATGTATTAAAATTAAAAACAACAGTGAACACTGTAGTTGACAGCAGGAGCACTGCAGCGTCTCCAGAGGTGCCAATTACAGATTCAGGTAAAATATTATATTCTCCATCACAGTACAGCAAACTATGTATTTTTCGTTTCCAAAAATTAATTTTAGAACGAACATATTTTCTAAATAAAAACCTTTGTCCTGTCAAGCCTGTAGTCCCAGAATCAAATGAGCAGAGGACGGGACGGTGTGGGAAGTTGTCCGTCCTGGTGCGCAGCCGGGGAGACTTATTTTACTAATTTTAATATGCTTTTGATTATTATTGACGGTTAATAATACAACTTTTTTATGTGTGTTGGTGTGTGTGTGCGTGTTTATCAGGGACATAAGTGCGCGGAGTGTCAGTGAGAGGTGACGCTGCGCAAATGCACACTGTAAAAGTTAAATAAATTTTGAAACCTGATTTGAGGCATTGATAAAGCAGACATGAGGCATTAAAAGGTTTGCTGATCCTCTTGACTTAATATTTTGTTTATTTATCTTATTTTCGCGCTAGGTTTCGACCGCTGTCGATCTTCCACAGGCAAAGAACCAACAAAAAAAAAAAAACACACAAAAAAAAAAGAGAAAGAAAGAAAGAAAAGACAAAAGAAAAACAAACCACACGCGAAAATGGTTTCATGTGGGTCAATGTACAATTCGGCCGGGCCCAGAGCAGGATACGCTGTCTCTACAGAGCTGTGACACCAACTCTGTCATCATGAATGAGTCGAAAATGAGGGACTCTCCGCTTTGCGTCACCTCATTCATGCATGAACAGTCTCTATTTTGTGCTGGAAGATCTCTCAGGTCATTTTGAACCGGCTTAAAGAAAATCCTTCATATGGAGAATCAGTCCGTTTGTCACTAGCTGACCAACACACTCCACGCAATGACAGCGGCTTCATTCAGTTGATTGATCTGATTAAAAAAGATAAAATGAACATATTGCAGGTGCGGAAACTATGTGGATCCCGCACGGCTGTATATGCATGCAGGTGAATCATCATTTCTACCTGTGATTTTGAGGAGGAAACCCACACGATGTCAGAAGTTATTTCACACCATCGGACCAAAACACGGTTCGGACAGTCTTGGGAGGGCTCTTAGAGTGTTTTATTGATCTTGCATCTTGTCACGACGCATTTGCTACAGCCATGCACCTGTCAGTTTGCCTTGGCTTTCTTTGTGAATAAATAGTGCCGTGCGTAAAAGCGCGCACTGTATGTAAAGACCTCGGCGGAGCCGATCGGCGCTCTGAAAGAAGTATTAGCCTGTAAATGTGTCTGCATTGTTATTTCATTTGTCTGGTTCCCCAAGCTCTTCAAGAGATTATTTATTTTAAAATACCTTCATATACATTGTTGCTTCACTATGGTTTAGTATTGAGGCCAGGAAATAAAATGTATTTCATCATGTTAATGAAGCAGTGTCCTTTGCTGCAGTGCATTTGAAAAAAAGGAGAGGTGTTCATTTGATTGGTCAAATTACTCTCAGCTGGGTTAAACCCACTTTCTCTCCTCCCTCTTGTGCCACCTGCGCCAGTGGGCGGGATGGAGGCGTGACTGCGCCTGGTTCACGAAATTAGGACAATTTTCTGGACACGCCCCGTTGACTTTATCCGCCGACGGCGCACTTTGCGCTCCGCTGACAGCGGGCGGATTCAGCGCAGTCTGCGAAGTTAGAGCCCGAAGAGTTTGATGAACAGGGAGGAAGAACAGGGAGTTAAGATAAATAAGCAGGGTTTTAACCAAAGGGAAAGGTTTTCAACCTGTTTGTTTTGTTTCGTGTTTTTTACATGTTTAAAATAAAGAATCCATCAATGAGTCAACAAAGTTGCTTGTTGAGTGAGAATTTGCAGGGGTGGAAGAAACAAATTACAAATACTCATCGTAATGTTATTGAGTTTTTTTTTTCTATTTTATTTATAGCTTTTTCAGTTTTAGATACACACAAAACAACACACACACACAGAACACACATGAGATGCCAGTTCAACAAAACAAAAATGAAAAAAGCAATAATAGTAATAATAATAATAATGATAGCATGTAAATAAATTATATATATATATATATATATATATATATATATATATATATATATATATATATATACACATACATACATGCATACATACACACGTGCATATATACATATACGCACATATACATACACACACATGCACATGAGCAAATGTAGATATCCACACATGTGGAAAATTAAAGAATAGATACCAAAGCCAGTCAGTTCAAGCCATATTCAGAGAGAGCAGAAGTCTACACCAGGAGGCCGGGAGACCCCTGTGACTATAGGAGCAGGAACGGCGTGGGAGGATCAAAACCATAGAATCAAAACAAGATAAGGGAGAGGGAGAGACACAGGGAGAGAGAGAGAGAAGTGAATAATACTGGCATGCCATGCGGCACGGTACGCTGACACTGAACAGCACTAGGGAGTGCTTGACAATACACACGAGCTGATGTGGAGTACAAAACATGTGGGTCAGAAGTGGGCTTCCAATCTTTAGCTCTGGAAGCCTTCAGCATAAATGGCCTTAAATGCTTCCAAGCCCGATTCGGCGGTCGAGCTCGTGAAATGTGAGGTGAGGAACCTCCCCACTCTCGGAATAATGGACCCTGAGTCGGTGTGAGTTGGACCGAGAGAGCACAGAAAGATTTGTCCCACACCAAGCATTGAAGGATGAGTCTATCGTGCATTTGCTTAAAGAACTGCTCCTCATATCCATCATCTGGACCTTCACGACAGAAATAAGATGTGCAGTGCAAATTTGCCGCCTCCATCAAAACTGAGGAGGGCGCCACCCTAGCCCGACATAATTCCAGCCAATGCAAATTTGTCGGTTGTTGACCAATCTTCCATTGATACACATAGTTTGGGGTCAAAGGGCAATATTTGACCATTGTGAGTGTCCACATGTTGTCCTCCTGAGGGCCAGTGGGGGGTTCCGAAATAGACAACCCCTCAGGTCCCGACACAACCGTGAGCCTGAGTTGACACATCAGATCCCTGCCCAGCAAATTGATCGGGCATAATTTAGAGAGAAGAAATTTATGAGTGAACTGCGATCCTGTAGAGGGTGAACAGGTTAATGGAGCTGTAAACCGCTCTCTCTGCTGATGTCCAGATGATGATATGGACAGGATGGAATCCCCACTCAGTCCTGGGGCAGGACTGAGGACACCATGCTGAATAACAGAATGGGTGGCACCCGTGTCCACCATGAAATGTACATTTTGGCCATTAACCACCAGGGTGTAAATGGGAAACTTCTTGTATTGCTCGTGTGACAGGAAGATGTGTGTGTGCATCTCATCCACATCTACCGTGTGTGTGTGTGGTGTCTCAGTATCTTCTGTGTGTGTGTGTGGTGTCCGGATCTTTCAGGCGGACTCCATCCCCAGGCATATTTTCCCATATCTTGGCCAGGTCACAGGGCAAGCTTCAGGGCAAGAATTTTTCTTATCTCCGCTCCAGTAGGTCTGTATTCTTGGCAGAACGCTGCAAATTCAAGCCCGAATTTCTGTCCATTTTCAACCGGATCAGGGAGTTGTTTTCCATGCAGCTGAACTTCCTCTGGAGACCATGGGCGGTACACCAGAATTGGGCCATCAGCACCAGCAACCTCCACCATTGGAGCGGTCACAGTGGATGAAACCGCGTGTGGAGACAGAGATGTAGAGCGCTGCTGGCGCCGGCTGCGGGTGCCGATAGGAGACCTGGTGGGACTCGGAGTCCGAGTCCTAGTTGAATCCAGGGCAGGTCCTCCTCCCATAGCTCCATCTGGCGGTGGTGGTGGCTGGTCTTGAGGATGATGGCGTCGAGGGGGGTGCGAGTCCAGGTCGGGGTCCACCTTCATGACAGCCAATGCCTGTACAGCGGGAGCCTAAGGCGAGGAAAGTGAAACATCATTGTGTATGATAGCATATGTTGGCGGTACCGATTTCAACGCATTGTCTTTTCTGTTTCCCACATCTCCACTCATGTCTAATGCCCCCGCCATTTTGCGCATAGTCGCTTTCTTTTCTCTGTTTTCTGCTTCCGTTCTCCAAATTGTAATACACTTCTTGTGCATCTCCAGTCGCTGCACATGTTCAGGCTTCAACTTCCCCTTTGAAGTCATCATTTTATCCCATTCCGCCTGAATGTCTCTTTCGACCTTCTTTATCTGATTCACACTCAAACTGGCCCCCTCGGGGAAACCAAACCTTTCACTCCATTCTCTCACACAGACCACATACTCAGACCCATATTTTTTCGACATGTCATTACATATTGGGGTGTCTGGAGGACTCTTCTCTTTAACAGATCTGTTACCCATTTTCAATTGGACGTCTCCAACGGCCTTTTCGCTCTACGGTCCCAGCCTAGACCCGGGGGTGCAAAAGCGCTAAAAAACCCTCTCCAATCTCTCCCCCACTCTGAACACCATAATACTCTGGGAGGATTGAAGTATTATGCTGTGTATTATAGTGACCCAGTCACTCGCCCTCCAACCAGTCCAATATGAAAAGAACTCACCGGGTGCTCGTAGGAGTTTCCCCTCAAAGGAGGGAAAGAAACCAGTTCATGGATCCTAGCGGTGGTCCGGACGGCAGGTGCGAACCCAGTCCCTGTAGAGTCCGTCAATGGCGGTGGGGCTGCAGCAATTTTTCCGCAGGATGGCCGATCACCGGGTCCCCGTCCCCCCACCGGATTCCACTCGTAGGATCCTGTTCGTGATGCCAACTGTTATGGCAATTTTATTTAATAAAGTGCATCAGCCGGTGAGTTCGTTTTGGTCTCTTTTATTAAGCTGTACAGTAGGAGAAGTCACACAGTCAACAGAGTAACAGAGTGAGTTCTACCCTCGCAGGGGCATGCAAGCTTCTAATAACTATCTGCTCCGTTCACTCCCAGGGGCCTTGACTGCCCCAGCCTGTGGCTACAGAAACACTCTGTTCCTCTCTGGCGTCCTCTTTGGACAAACTCTGCCCCCGGGTGTCGAAACCAGCCAAGAAAAAACAACCAAGTCCATGGCTCTCAGAAGTTCTGAGAGAACAAAGAGCTGGACTCAGGGCAGCAGAAAGAAAGTGGCGTAAATACCAAGAGCCCGCTGATTTGTCCTCATACAAACAGAAACTTGCTTCCTTTACCTCCCGCTTGCAGTCCGCAAAGAAAGCTTTTTATCAGAACAAGATCTGTGCAGCTTCTGATTCCAGAAAAACGTTTATGGCGTTCAACTCCCTGCTTTCTCCTCCAGCCGCTCAGCCGTCCACTGAGCTGACTCCTGATATGTTCGCCTCCTTTTTCACTGAAAAGGTGGGTGCAATCAGCAACCAGTTCTCTGAGCCTGACCAGCCCAGTCAGCTCAAACCCACGACTGCGCCTTCTCTCTGCTCGTTTGCTCCTCTGAGTGAGGATGAGGTCTCCAGACTTCTTCTGAGCTCAAAACTGACATGTCCTCTCGATCCAATACCCACCAGCATTCTGCAGACCATCTTGCCCATAATCAAACCTGCAGTCATGCACATTGTCAATTCCTCCCTGGAAACTGGCATTTTTCCTGTTACTTTTAAACAAGCCCGCGTCACCCCACTACTAAAAAAGCCTCATCTCAACCCAGCCCAGGTTGAAAACTACAGGCCAGTCTCACTTCTACCATTCCTGTCGAAAATACTGGAGCGCTCAGTATTTAACCAAGTCTCTGAACACCTGCGGAACAACAACCTACTTGACCCTTTTCAGTCAGGTTTCAGATGCGACCACTCCACCGAGACTGCACTCCTTTCAGTCACAGAATGTCTGCGGCTGGCAAGAGCTGCTGGTCAGTCCTCTGTCCTACTGCTGCTGGACATGTCTGCTGCCTTTGACACCGTGAACCATCAAATCCTCCTCTCCTCACTCTCTGACCTTGGCATCTCAGGTTCCGTCCGGTTGTGGTTCAAGTCCTACCTCACAGGCAGATCTTTCAGAGTGTCATGGTGAGGGGAGGTGTCAAGGTCACATGGCCTATCAACAGGGGTCCCTCAGGGGTGGGTGCTTGGCCGCTTACTCTTCTCTCTGTACACCACTTCACTTGGTGCAGTGATTCGCTCCCATGGCTTCTCCTACCACTGTTATGCTGACGACACTCAGCTCTTCCTCTCTTTTCCACCTGACGACACCACAGTCTCAGCTCGGATATCAGCATGTCTGGCTGATATCGCCACCTGGATGAAGGAACGCCACCTTCAGCTAAATCTGTCTAAGACTGAACTCATGGTCTTTCCAGCTTGTCCATCTGTCCAGCCTCAGATCAGTGTCCAACTTCACTCAAGCCTACTTGTGCCCACAAACTCAGCCAGAAACCTGGGTGTCATGATTGATGACCTGCTGACCTTTAAGGTTCACGTGGCCTCAGTTTCTCGGTCTTGTCGTTATGCCCTCTACAACATCAGGAAGATCAGACCCTTCCTGACCCAACAGGCCACACAGCTTCTGGTTCAGGCTCTCGTGATATCACGCATTGACTACTGCAACTCTCTTCTGGCGGGTCTCCCTGCATGTACAGTCAAACCTCTACAGATGATCCACAATGCAGCAGCACGTCTGGTCTTCAACCAGCCCAAAAGAGCTCATGTCACTCCTCTGTTGATCTCCCTTCATTGGCTTCCAGTTTCAGCCAGGATCAAATTCAAATCTCTCCTCCTGGCTTACAAAATGCTTACAAGAACGGCTCCAGCCTACCTGGATTCCCTGATCCACGTCTACTCTCCTTCACGCCCTATTCGCTCTGCATGTGAGAGACGTCTGGTGCTTCCAGCCCAGCACGACTCTAAATCTCTTGCCAGACTCTTCTCCTCTGTTGTTCCCAAATGATGGAACAAACTACCTAACTCGGTGCGTTCCGCCGAGTCTCTTTCTACTTTCAAGAGACAATTAAAGACTCAATTGTTCAGAGAACACCTGGGGTCTTAATCCGACCCCATGTTCGGGGAAGAATAGATCAGGTGTTCTAAAACTCAGCACTTATGTACCACTGACTAAGTTGACACACACAAAAAAAAAAAAAAAAGCATCCCTGGTGCAGTGCTGTGAAACCAGACATTCTGTAAAATGTTTGTGCGCGCTCCCGTGCTGCCTTGGCTGGTGGCTGCAGTTCCCCACAGCACCTATCGTGGCAGCACTGAGGTAAATTTTGTAAAGTTGCCTTAAGTCCCTTTAATAAATGAATTTGTTTCAATACAGTTTCAATGAAATAACTTGGAGGTCACATTCCGGGTTTTCAAACTGAGTGAAGGGGGAGACAGAAGCAACAGGTTTATCTCGACCTTCCCCTTCGACATAACAAAACTAGCATGACAATGTTTTTACATGACTGTGCTACAAGAATTTGTTACTGTCTATGAATCTACACTCTTAACTTTGAAATCTGCTGAAATAAATTACATTAGCACCTTTATTTGATTTAGTTGGAGCATTTGTGGGCTAACTATAAAGAGATTACTCAGATTTAGCATCGACTAAACCTCACAGAATCACACTGGAGCTAGATGTCGAACTGCTACAGGGAGACAATAGAATGTTTGTCCAGAAGTCATGGGAAGTATTGAATGTCTTATGAATTCATTGAATGATTCAATGATGTTTAATACCAACTCTTTCTACACCAAGACAAGGAGGACCTGATGGGTGGACATTTTTCCAAGATTTTATGGAAATCAACTGAACTGTACTATCTTCTACTTCAAAATCTACTGATTTTGAAATCATTTTGTCTTTTGGACCTCTGACTCATGCTACTGTCCAGTCGTTGACCTGTCTGACCTGTCTGCTGCATTATTTTCACTCAGATTGGATCCTGAAAGACAATATTTACCTATATTCACCTAAAAAGGTAAATAATGCTTCACATTTGGCCCAGGACTTTGTCTCTAGTCTGGGAGTTTGTGCATCGGCAGCGAGGGGATCTGGGTCTGGACCTGTCAGGTGGGAACTCTGATACAGTATGAGGTTGATGTTTTCACAACAAGAGGTTGAAGGAAGCTTGAAGAGCCTGACACTGTTCTACTCCTGAACCGTCTTCCTGAGGGAGGCCGCCGAGCATCCTGAGCCCAGCTGCAGCTGAAAGTGACGTTCCTTGGACAGGTTCCGGTGGAGAAGATCTGGAGGGAAAGAACCAGTCCTGGTCTTCAGGAAGACCTGAACTGTGGTCTAATCTGCCGCAACAGACTAAAGGAAGAGACGTTGTCTTTTCTAGGTCTGGCAGAATGCTGTCGTCACTGCATTTTTGGTTTGCAGCTGTAGACTCTGTGTTAGGAACAACCACACAAGGAGGTTTCTGCAGGACTGGAGTGGACAGAGACAATGTCACAGGAGGGTCAACATCTGGAAGAAGACTAAACGTCAGCCTCTGGTCTGGGATTACCTGGTTTCAGACTGCCCTGTCATCTCTATTCCAAGAGAAAGGACGGTTCTCCACAGGTATTCTGGTTTGGATCATGGATCACGGTTTCACCCTAATGCTTATTTCTCTTGCAGACTCCTGACTGTGATCCTGGGCTCCTAAATAGTCTGTGAGCAGTTTATGCTCCAGCAGAGATTGTCAATGCAGCAGGTTTTGGTGCAGGACGGCGGATGCATAGTACATGTGTCACATTCTGCTGCTGTTGAATAAAGCACAGAGTGCCTGTCAGCAAGGAGGTCAGGGTATGAAGCCATGTTCTGTGTTTTTAATTTTACCTTGGAAGTTCCACTATCTGCTCAATCGAATATAGGTGAATGAAACTATGACTGTGTGAAGACTGACAAACTAACTTACTAGCACACTAACATTGACATTGTTGACTGACTTTGAGAACGACCAGATGTTCAGTGTTTCGTTGTTGTGTTCAATGTTTTTGCTGATTTTAATGTTTTTTCTTTCTTTTCTTAGTTTAGCTTGATTGGACACATTGCGACCACTGATTGTCTTTTGCCTTCCTGGTTGATTGGCCTGGACCAGGATTGTTGTCTGGCATGAAGGTATTTTCAGCTGTCACTGTGCCATGGTATGCTGGTTTGTTTAAATTGTGCATCCATGACTGAGTGTCGCTTGGTGTTTTTTGTGACAGTGGATCAGTTGGAAATGGTCGTTGAAACATAGGTAACTTAGGACATATAAAATATAAAAAATGACAATGCACTTGGAGGAACTGATCTTATTGATGTTTATGGAAAACATTAATATTGAAGTGTGGCACAAATGAAAAGTGGTTTTACTTTGTCTGGCTTTACTGTCTCTGGTAGTGAGTTAGATTATTGTTAAAATTCAAATTTATTTTGTGTCTGGTTTTGTTTAAATTGAAATTTAACAACAGGAGGGATTGATGTGGAATAATGCTTTGTTTTCAAAGTTCTCAGGAACACAGTGTGAAGGCCGCTCTGTTTTGTCTGAAGTCACTTGGAAACAGCGTCTGCTAGTCTCGTGAGATCTCGCTATATGACCTCGCGTGGCCAGAGTCGGGTTGGATTCTCTCCGGAGCAACAGCCTTGCTCTCAATCAGCTGATTTGTGTGCGCTTCCTCTGCAATCCTCAATAAATCCTCCTTGTGCAGCGTCAACACCTTGACTTGTCATCTTTGGCTGTGATTGGAAAACTAAGGCTGTATGTATGTGTGTGTGTGTGTGTGTGTGTGTGTGTGTGTGTGTGTGTGTGTGTGTGTGTGTGTGTGTGTGTGTGTGTTCAGTGAAGTGTATCAGTGAGGTACAGTCACTTCAGTTTCTGTTCAGTCTGACTGAGGGAGGTTTTTGTACGACGGTTTTTCACTGTGTGAACACATATTGACTGTTGGGATAATGAAGACTCTGACAGTAATAAACTGCAGCATCTTCAGCTTGAACTCCACTGATGGTCAGAGTGAAGTCAGAGTTTGATCCACTGCCTGTAAAACGACCTGGAGTCCCTGATGCTCGAGTGCTGCTGCGATCAATGAGCAGTTTCGGAGGTTGTCCATCTTTCTGTTGGTACCAGGCTAAATAGTGTGTACTGCCAGAAGCATAGACATTCTGACTGGTCCTACATGTGATGGTGACGGTTTGTCCCACAGCAGAGCTGACTGCTGCAGACTGAGTCACTGTGAACTGGCCTCTGGACTCTGAGGAGACACAGACAGAAAGAGAAAGCAGCTTCATGGTTTTGTGGGCTTCATTTCAGAGGGACGGATGTTCATAGAGGAGAGGAGTTGGATTCTCTGGACTTTACCTGTGAAGCAGCAGCAGAGGAGAGTCCAGATGAGGACGCAGATCACACTCATGTTTGTGATGAGGAGGATTTCTCTGTCTTCTGTTGTCCTGAAGGACAGCTGTCAGTCATCCAGTCTTCAACTGTCAGGACTATAAACTCTCCCAGAGCACTGGAGCATGGTGCTGCTGATGCAAAGTGGCTCTCTATGGAAATGCTCTGACTGACTCCAACAGGGACTTGGATCAATTTCATCAATCATTTTCACTCTGGAGTCAAACTTTTGTGGGAATATTAAGGAGATTGGTTTTTTACTTTGATAAATATAATTTTAAAATCTCGACATGTGGTTCTAATAGTGTCAAATTTCTATTGAAATACATTCCAGTAAAATAATTTTCAAAAATTGACAATACATTTAAAAAAAATCTTTCTAACTGCACATACAAAATTGCACATTGTCAGTAAAAGAATTGGTCTGTTGAGTTTGAATCAGGAAGTAAAAGTAGTGTTGTAGAGTTTGTTTGTTTCACAGTCAGAGAGTGGTGTCTCTCTGCAGTCAGAGGTTTTTGTACAGCGGCTCAATGAGTTTGTATCACTGTGGCTCACGTTCGGTGGAGGAACCAGACTGGATGTTGGAAGTAAGTTGATTCGACTTTTAATACTGACAGATAAATATTTCAAATTTTGTCATAAAACCTTGTTTTGAATGATTTGAAATGAGAAAGATTTTTTTTAATGTTTTGTCATTATAATTATTTTACTGATCAAGTTGAATCTTAACTGATTTCATGTGGTGTAGCTCAGATCTGTTCCGCGTTAATTTTATCACCAGGAAAACATGTTATTTTGAAATTTGTACTGGGTTAAATGTCATCAAGATTTTCTGCCACAAAAGTATAAATTGTGACTCTTTAAATGTGCTCAGTCAGAGACTGATGGCTGTGTAACACACTGTTTCAACTCTACCAGTCTCATGTTGAATGTGTTTTTAGACGGACCTGTGTATTTATTGACAGTTTTGGTGCACTGGTCTGTCTTTGGACTGAGTTTTAGTTTACATGTTCACTGTTTGAAATGTGTTTGTGTTGTAATGTGTGCAGGCTTTATTCTTCTAGTTTTATTAAGAGTCTCCTCATCAAAGCTGGATTTATTGTTGCTGCTAAACAATGTTTCTGCATTCTGTTTCTTTTATTCTTTTGAGACCCATGTTATTTTACTGTTAAATATATAAATATGTCCGAAAATCATCAAAACCTCCTCGTGCAATATGAATCAATAGTTACTTTTTGTCCACTTTTGCTGTAAATATCTGAAAACATTATTTTGATTTCAAGCACACGTTGTTAAAGTTTCCTCTCATAAGTTATAAAGTGTAACTTTCTGATAACGTTGATGCAAATCTTTGCCAGTAAAGGTTGAGACATGTGCTTGTGTTCCTTCCAGTGTAGTTTGAGGTGTTGCAGGTCAAACTGTTGGATGATTCTCTCTGTGCTGATGTGCATGAGAGGCTTCTTAAAGGGAAGTGAAACAATGTGTGAGTGAGTGACTGCTGGAGCAGAAAAAGCATCTGGCAGCAACTTGTTGAAGGACAAAATGATGTGTGTCCCACTGAAGCTGTCCAGGTGTGTGCTGTTTGATTGACAGCTGGCTGCTCCCTGTCCTCTCATCTGACTGGTGTCTCCTAGGTGACAGGCCCCCCACCCTGACGGTGCTGCCCCCCTCCAGAGAGGAGCTGCAGCAGGGGAAGGCCACGCTCATGTGCCTGGCCAACAAGGGCTTCCCCTCAGGCTGGAGTCTGAGCTGGAAGGTGGAGGACAGCAGCAGCAGCAGCAGCTGGGAGGAGAGCAGGAGCCCCGGGGTGCTGCAGAAGGACGGCCTCTACAGCTGGAGCAGCACCCTGAGGCTCCCTGCAGACCAGTGGAGGAAGGTGGGCTCTGTGACCTGTGAGGCCACCCAGGGCTCCCAGACTCCCCTCAGAGAGACACTGAGGAGAGACCAGTGTTCCCAGTCCTGACCGGACTCACTGGGACTCTCACACTGCTTTGACTCTCACACTCATCTCACCTCTGTCATTCACTCTCTTTCTCTTTCTTCTATCATCAAACCAAACTCTCTTCATCAATATTCATCTTCTTTCATCATGATTTTCTTCCAGCTTTGACAAAATAAACACTCTTTTCATGTCAACTCTTTGGTCTTGGATGAGTTTTTTCCACAATCAAATCATCATAACACCTTGTTTGGAGCAGAAATGTCACTTGATAGATATTCTCAGTGTTCCAGCTCTTGTTGCTGAATTACTTTCATATCAAACAGACTCAAAACACACAGTCAGTCAGAGGAAGCTGTGTCCTTCATTCAAGATGAACAAATGTCCTTCACTTTTCTTTTAATAAATAAATGCTGATTCAGATGATTTTATGAAGATTAATTTAGTTGCTCTGAAGTGTGAGCAAAACTCCAAATGGTAACTGAACCTCATATACATGATTGTAAATTGTATAAAGTTAAAAACAACATCATAAGTATCCCGACTGATTTCATTACTGCTTCTTGTATTTAATGATCGTGAAGCTTCTGTCTCTTCCCAGTTGATATCAGGTTAATAAATACTTTGAAAGACGACAGTGGCATTTAAAATTCCTTGTTCTGTATTCAAACAGAAAATAATAAAGCCAATCCTTAATGTTATTCATCAATATTCTCGGTTCTTCGCACTTCCAAGAAACGTAAGAACCTTTCAGTTTAAAGTTAAACTCAACAATTACATTTGTGTGAAAGTTGCTTGGTACTATGTTCACAAGTGAGAGTCACTTTTTGCATTTTGTGAGGTATTTTACATTTTTTTTGTGAAAGTCACTTGAGACTATTGTTGAGGACATTTTCAGAATAAATGCACCAACAGTTTGTTCCTTGCTTCTTCAGATAGATAGATAGATAGATAGATAGATAGATAGATAGATAGATAGATAGATAGATAGATAGATAGCAGAAAAAAATAAATATACAAAAAAATTCTGTGAAAAAAAAAAGGAAGCAATACTGGTTTAATACACTGTCTGCATGTTTCAAAGGCGGACTGGGAGACTTTTTCAGGCCAAAACTCTGTCACTCAGCAGGCCACTCTACCCACACACATGTTCACAGCTACAGTTCGATGCATGGACACACACACACACACACACACACACACACAGTCTTTTATTTCTATCCTCGTGGGGACCGTCCATTGACTCCCATTCATGTCTCGCCCCTAACCCTGACCCTTACCCGAACCCTAACCCACACCACAACAAAGCCTAACCCTAAAGAAATGTTTTTGCACTTTTACTTTTTTCAGTAACAACAACATGGTCAAGAAAACACTGTTTCTCCTACTTAGGACCGGAAAAAGGTCCCCACAAGGCACGTCGTTCCACGTTTTGCTATCCTTGTGGGGACATTTGGCCCCGACAAGGATAGAAATACGAGAACACACACACACACACACACACACACACACACACACACACACACACACACACACACACACACACTCAGATAATGCTCATTAATAGTGAGTTTTTGGCTGGTTAAAAAAAGGTTAAAAAAGGAAGTATGTCCTCCTATATAAACATAATCGTCACATGGACACACCATATGAATCCAGCATTCTTCCATTTCACATCTGGGTATAAACTATACAGTGAATCATTAGCAGTCCACTGCAGTCCTTCTGTCTCTCTGTACAGCACTGGGACTTCTAACAACATGTACCCCGTTATCAGTGTTGGGAGGGTTACTTTTAAAATGTATTCCCCTGCAGACTACATGTCTTAAAATGCAATCTGTAATTAATTCCCTTGGAATAGTCAAGTAATGTTTTCAATATGTTTTGGATTACTTTTAGTTGACTTCAAATTAGTCTAGCACAGTATTTCCCAAACCTTTTGTGCCCAAGGCACACCAAAGGACTGTCAGCTTTACTGGGGCACACTGTGGAACTGCAGTTCCTCTATACAGTCAAAGAGGAGTTTTGGGAGCAGGTTGACTTCCAGTGAAGCTGAAACAGGAAGTCATGTTAAAAAGGCCACAAGGTCTGCTTTGTCTTTGTGGAGGGACAATTTTTGGAACAGGTCAGCGCAGGGCAGGTGGGGGTCACTTAAATCCAATCAAGATTATGTGGTTGAACAATAAGAAATTTGGACCAAATGTGCTAAATATGTGAAGCAGTGTGTTAAAAATCAATTTTGAAGGCTTTTGTCACCACACAAGCATTACTAGCCAACTACTTTTTGGCACAAGACTGAAATCATTTCGCAGAAGAGTTCAGCACCACGGACAGCGACCACGTCGTTTTGCAATCAAATGGCCTGATATACCAACACAGGTCAGCACCATGGACAGCAACAGCAATCACTGACAAATTGCATATCAGGTAAATCTACTCGCCACCATTATGAATGCACATTCAGGTATGGTGCTCAGCAAAGTTGTCCAAAATGCACTGAAAGGACAGACTGACTTATGTATTCAATTCATTGGATTACTGAATACCTAGTTACATGATCCAGATAGCCAATAACCCCTATTCCAGAAGAAAACAGTTATAAAACAAAACACACTTCTTACCTTTTGATTTTTATGTGCACTCACAGTATACCATGCACGCTGTGTTGTCCATAATCTCTTCACAAAAGACACACATACCTTCAGTGTTGTACAACAAAAACTTAAAAGGCTCCAGAATTACTTCTTTTTTCACATCATCAATATCCAGGGTGGCGTCAAAGAAGTTTGCCAGTTGCTGCACAGCCTCCTCAGTGTATGATGTGTCGTCCATACTCAAAATGTCAGGCATCTCCACCCTAGCTGAAAATAGCTGTGGCTTAGCCTGCACCCATTCTGCTGCTTTCTTTCAGTGAGCCACAAGTCGGGCCATCATACTGGTCTCAAGAAAAAAGAAGCGTCAATTGTTGTCAGTTCAATCAGAGTTGGGGTTTGTCTGAGACAGCGCTCGGGCCTCTGATTTGATCCTGACTCCAGACTGCTTACAAAGGCTCTGAGAGGCTTTATCATCAGCTGATGATTATGTGTATGGAAAAAGGTGCGGAAAAAATCTGAAAACTGTAGCGACCACAGGACAGTAAAAACTTCAACCAATCGTAAGGTGCGGACAGCTCTTAAGGAACCAATCAAATCCCTTTGCTGTTCTACCAGCCCCCTGGGCGTACATTTCAATGGCGTGCACTAGCCCTGGTTCAGTGCGCACGCACGTTGCCAAGGCGCTCTCGCCGCTCGCCGCTCACGTAAAAAATCGAACGAAGCGGAGCGGGCGCGCTGCGCTCCTATGTGCATTGTGTGTGGGCAGTCAGAAAGGTTAATAACATTGGAGGCGATCACACATTCTGTGCGCGTGGCTCTTCCGAATCCAGTGCGTTCACTCCCAACGGGAGCTCCTCCAATGGGGTGGGAGCTGGGCGGAGCCTTGGGGAGATGCTACATTCGTGCTACATGCTAGTTTGTCAAGATCGCCGACCCTTGCTTTAAATAAAATGTCACTTTTTTATGTGACACTACGTGGCTCTGCAACTTGAGCAATTCTGCAGGATTGAACTTCACGCACAGTGGACAGTGAAACTGCATGCAGCATGTCCTGCAGCCTTCATTATTGGGTGTGGCGTCCACTCTGGTAATTGAAATATGCATCTGCAAGAGAAATTATGTTGTGATCAGGATGCAGTGCTTCTCCAACAACCACCCATGGGTCACCCCTGAACTAAAAGTCCTCCCGAACCTAAAGAAAAAGGCTTTCATCTCAGGGGATAGAGATGAGCGGAGGAGAGTCCAGCATGAGCTCCAGTGGAGGATCAGGTGGGCCAAGAAGGACTATGGCAGGAGGCTGGAGGAGCATCTGGCCCAGAACAACGCTTGGGATGTGTGGAGAGGACTTAAGAACATCTCTGGATTTGGGCAAAGTACCAGAGGGGCAGCCGATGGAGAAGAGCGCTGAGCGGATGAATCAAACTGTCTTCTCCCCCGCCCCCCCAGCTCCTCCTCCGGTCCTCCCCTCTCTTCACATGTCTCCGGCCCAGGTGACACCTCCCCCCTTCCTCGGCCACAGCCAGTTTCACCAGACCGCTCCTGCCCCACACTGACTGTCTCCAGCACCATGAGCTCTTGAACTGGTGTTCAAACACAGGAGGTGAAGCAGATGGTGATCAACTTCAGGAGGAGGACACTTCCACACCCAGCAGTGAACATCCAGGGGGGAGGACATTGAAACAGTGATCAGTTTCAGGACTTTACACAAAACACATCCATTATTACAAGCCTGTATGTCTGCTTTAAAGGGGCTGTATCATGCTTTTTTAGCTAGTCCAAGCCCTAGAAATGGCATTCACATGGTAAGAGTTTGTTTTTGGCAGTAAGGAAAAGTCATTTTGTGTGAAATTAAAGATTTTCTGGGGCAAATTCTGAAACCCGGAAGAGAAAACGCTCTGTTTCACTGAAAATGCCGCCTCTCCCCCTGTGGACTTTGACTGAGCGTACTTCAGCCAATCAGCGATTCAAAACAAATACGCTGGCTAGCTTTAGCTCTTTAGGTTTAACTTCTCTACACACAAAGACATGCAAAAACGTGTTTTTCTGTTAGAAACTCACCAAGTGCAGACCCTTCAGACTCTTGCTCTTGCTTGATTTTTGCTTTAAGACGATGGTTAAAGTTTATCTCCGTACTTGGAGTTACAAAAAGCGGCAACGCTGATTGCCGAGGGCCGGGGGAGGGGCCTCAGGGGAGCCATCTTCTCCGTGTGATGTCAACGTGGGAAGCAGAGAGTTTCCAGGGGTGCAGGAGGGGCTGCCTCTCTGAGCAGCACAACAACGAGGAAAGCTCAAACACGCAGGCACGAAGGAAAAAAACCCTTTGGGAGTGTTTTGGGTGAGTACATAACTATATAACAAGGTTAAAACATTAAAAAAGTGAATTTTCCATGATACAGCCCCTTTAAGTGACGTTGAAGGCATAGCGCCCCCACGCTTCAATGGTGAGGACAAGTACTGCATGCAGGCCGGCATCTTGATTAAAGTGAAACAGTGATGCGCAAATCATCCACTAAAAATGGCCTAATTCTGCATACGATCAGTGATTATCATCATACAAAATAATAATAATAAAATACAGGAAATACACGGGGGAAACAGCATTTTGCCAATATTTAGGATATTTATTTAAGAAAATTTCAACCCTGTGTCCGTGTTATCTATTGAATCAATTGTTCTCATGCTGTGTTCTGTTTCATCCCTCATCTGTCATGAAGAACAAACCTGTCTGGCCAGAAAAGAACCTGCAGCAGGTGAAAACCAAATATAAAAATATTCTGCATTCTGGTCAGTTACTTAAGTGTCGCCCAAAGACCTATTATCAAATGAAGTGATAAATTTGTTGTCTTCTGAGAATGAATTTCTGTATGATTTTAGCCGTTAAAAAAGTGGAGTCAGAATGATGTAGGACCCTTTCATTCCTAAAGGACAGTTAGAGACAGTTAAGACAAAATGATAGGCTGTCTGTCATATTGTCATCCATTTTAGTGGTGTGATACATTTATTTTTCCTTTGTTTCTCATTTTACTCATTGTGTAGCTTCAGGGTTGTTGTATTTTATTTCTTATTCTTTATTTTTTACATCAGTGTGGTTTAGTACCAATTTCATTTAGGTTTTTTTTTTCCATTGTCTTTACAATAATTGTGAACCTTTTATTGTAGGACTTGTATTAATAAAGAAAGGATTCTGAAATGTCTGTGTTGAAAGTTATATTGGTCTTCATAAAATCCGTGCAACAAAATAATACTAAAGTCAACCAGACTCTGCAAATGCAACAACTACAGTAGTAAGATTTGGCTGCAGGATGATTAAATGATGTAATGTAAAGAAAAATCATGGAAATGCTGTAAACCACACCCATTTCTCACATTGTTGACAGCAGTTTAATCTTATCCTGGGTAGTTAGCAGTTTTAGGAGCGGCTATACACATAGCCCCATCTGCTAACAGTGCTAACACTGCTAACAGTATAGGCATGTGCGCCGCTTAATTTTGGATCTAAATTTCCCCTCAAAGCACTGTTCGGATCAGAAAAGCATCCCGGGGGAGTTCTACTTGATTCTATAAACAATGAGAAAGCGGACCAATCACAGCCCTCGACGTTCACGTCACCACGCGTCGCCTCGACGCGAAATCACGATTTTCGGAAGGCGCACGTCAAGCCCTGGCATAGCCCGTCGTAGGGCTACAACGTAGACATCGTAGGAACGCTGTGGTGGCGACGGGGGAGTATACTAAGGCCTTTATTCCACATGGCACATATGCACACATAACACATGCAAGGTGGTGCACGCACAAACACACACACACACCAGAATATGTCTTTTGATGTTCCAAACAGAAGTACACATATGGGACCTACTGTACAATCTAAGGTTGTCTGCAACATTTTTCCATTATGTAAACATGGACAAGACATCGAAAGACACGTAAAGAGACATTTAAATGCCACACACATCAAGAGAATTGGGCTGGTTTTGTTCTGATTCTGCCTCCTCTTTGCTCTCACTATCTTTGCTCTCAAACGATTCTCCTGTAAGAGTATCTTTATGTCTGTGGTGTGTTAAGAGAGAATTTCTCCCAACAATCGGCTCCAAAACCGGACAATCGTATATGTTGAACTTGTTCAATATTTCCGACAACCAATCTTTGTGACTGTTTGAAGCAGAGCGCTGCAGAGAAATCGCTGAGAGAACTGTCAGGTGGAACGAAATTTAGCCAATCAAGAACCAAGCTTCTCAGCTGACTGACCATAGACATAGTACACCTAGAGACCGTGCTTATAGGACAGAACATACTAGACACCGCGTTGACTGTGTCTCTGCAGCATCGGAGATGCACTTTTAGAACCAGTGCATGAAAGTGGATGGAGGTGAGAAATTCTCCTTCATCCTAAAGTAAAATTATTCCCGAGATTTTCTACAGACATCCAATGATCTGTGGTTACAATCTGTTTAATTCAAAATGTCACATGTGTATCAATGAGACTTGGTGCTTGGATGTTTTCAACATGCCAGTCTTACCATCCAAATACAATATCAGTGGATGCCCAACTTGTCCCATTTATAGATATGGTATTCTAATGAGGAGAACATGCAAACCACATCCTGCATAATCACTGTTCACTGGTAACGTGAACAAAAAACAATATGGAGAGAGCTGGTTGTTAAACAGTGAAGTATTTATAGTTGGTGAGGGGGCTGGTGGGCTGGGAGGGATAGGGGTATGTTGAGGGTATGACTGAGGTGTGTGTGTGTGTGTGTGTGTGTGTGTGTGTGTGTGTGTGTGTGTGTGTGTGTGTGTGTGTGTTCTCGTATTTCTATCCTTGTTGGGGCCAAATGTCCCCACAAGGATAGCAAAACGTGAAACGACGTGCCTTGTGGGGACCTTTTTCCGGTCCTAAGTAGGAGAAACAGTGTTTTCTTGACCATGTTGTTGTTACTGAAAAAAGTAAAAGTGCAAAAACATTTCTTTAGGGTTAGGCTTTGTTGTGGTGTGGGTTAGGGTTAGGGTAAGGGGCTAGACATGAATGGGAGTCAATGGACGGTCCCCACAAGGATAGAAATACGAGACTGAGCGTGTGTGTGTGTGTGTGTGTGTGTGTGTGTGTGTGTGTGTGTGTTCAGTGAAGTGTATCAGTGAGCAGCAGTCAGTTCAGTTTCTGAGGGTGGTTTTTGTACGACGTTTTTTCACTGTGTGAACACCCACTGACTGTTGGGATAATGAACACTCTGACAGTAATAAACTGCAGCATCTTCAGCTTGAACTCCACTGATGGTCAGAGTGAAGTCAGAGTTTGATCCACTGCCTGTAAAACGACCTGGAGTCCCTGAATCTCGAGTGCTGGCCAAGTAAATGAGCCTTTTAGGAGGTTGTCCATCTTCCTGTTGGTACCAGGCTAAATGGTTGGAGCTGTAGACATTCTGACTGGTCCTACATGTGATGGTGACGGTTTGTCCCACAGCAGAGCTGACTGCTGCAGACTGAGTCACTGTGACCTGGCCTCTGGACTCTGAGGAGACACAGACAGAAAGAGAAAGCAGCCTCATGGTTTTGTGGGCTTCATTTCAGAGGGACGGATGTTCATAGAGGAGAGGAGTTGGATTCTCTGGACTTTACCTGTGAAGCAGCAGCAGAGGAGAGTCCAGATGAGGACGCAGATCACACTCATGTTTGTGATGAGGAGGATTTCTCTGTCTTCTGTTGTCCTGAAGGACAGCTGTCAGTCATCCAGTCTTCAACTGTCAGGACTATAAACTCTCCCAGAGCACTGGAGCATGGTGCTGCTGATGCAAAGTGGCTCTCTATGGAAATGCTCTGACTGACTCCAACAGGGACTTTTATGAGACTTTTATGGGAATATAAAGATTAGTTCTCTTTTTTTATAAATATAATTTATGTAATCATTACGTGTATTTTTAATGTCAAAGTTTGATAGAAATACATTCCAATATAATAATTTTCAAACATTCAAAATACATTTAAAAAAAATATATTTCTAAATATACATATAAAAGTACACATTGTCAGTGTAGGAATTGCTCTCTTGTGTTGAGTTTGAATAAGGAAGTAAGGGCAGTTTTGTAGAGTTTGTTTGTTTCACAGTCAGAGAGTGGTGTCTCTCTACAGTCAGAGGTTTTTGTACAGCGGCTCAATGAGTTTGTATCACTGTGGTACACGTTCGGTGGAGGAACCAGACTGGAGTTTGGAAGTAAGTTGATTCTACTTTTAATACTGACAAATATTTCAAATTCAGACATTGTTCCTTGTTTTGAATGTTTTGAAATGAGAAGGATATGTTCATGTTTTTTCATTTGAATTATTTTATTGATCAAGTTTTATTCTTCCCAGATTTAATGTGGTACATAGCTCAGATATGTTCCCTTTTAATTTTTTCACCAGGAGAATATTTTATTTTGAAATTTTCACCAGATTAAAATTCCATCAGGATTACATTATAAATAAAGAAATATATTGTGACTCTTTCAATATATGTAATTAATCAGTCAAAAAAACAGATGTTGTGACTCTTTAAATGCGTTCAGTCAGAGACTGATGGCTGTGTAACACACTGTTTTAACTCTACCAGTCTCATGTTCAATGTGTATTTCGACTGACCTGTGTATTGATTGACAGTTTTGGTGCACTGGTCTGTCTTTGGACTGAGTTTTAGTTTACATGTTCACTGTTTGAAATGTGTTTGTGTTGTAATGTGTGCAGGCTTTATTCTTCTCGTTTTATTGAGTGTTTTCTAATCAAAGCTGGCTTTATTCTTGGTGGAAAACCATGGTTCTGCATTCTGTTTCTGTTATTCAATTCATATCCATGTAAATTTGCATGTAAATATAACTAGTGATGATTTTTTTTTTTTTTTGAACATGGTCAAAACCTTATGGTTTGTGATCTTATCAACATTTTTTTTCAAATGTTCAAATTTTAAAGCTCATTTCGTTAAAGTTCCCTCTCATAAGTAATAAAGTGTAAACTTTATGATAATGTTGATGCAAATCTTTGCCAGTAAAGGTTGAGACATGTTCTTGTGTTCCTTCCAGTGTAGTTTGAGGTGTTTCAGGTCAAACTGTTGGATGATTCTCTCTGTGCTGATGTGCATGAGAGGCTTCTTAAAGGGAAGTGAAACAATGTGTGAGTGAGTGACTGCTGGAGCAGAAAAAGCTTCTGGCAGCAACTTGTTGAAGGACAAAATGATGTGTGTCCCACTGAAGCTGTCCAGGTGTGTGCTGTTTGATTGACAGCTGGCTGCTCCCTGTCCTCTAATCTGATCGGTGTCTCCTAGGTGACAGGCCCCCCACCCTGACGGTGCTGCCCCCCTCCAGAGAGGAGCTGCAGCAGGGGAAGGCCACGCTCATGTGCCTGGCCAACAAGGGCTTCCCCTCAGGCTGGAGTCTGAGCTGGAAGGTGGAGGACAGCAGCAGCAGCAGCAGCTGGGAGGAGAGCAGGAGCCCCGGGGTGCTGCAGAAGGACGGCCTCTACAGCTGGAGCAGCACCCTGAGGCTCCCTGCAGACCAGTGGAGGAAGGTGGGCTCTGTGACCTGTGAGGCCACCCAGGGCTCCCAGACTCCCCTCAGAGAGACACTGAGGAGAGACCAGTGTTCCCAGTCCTGACCGGACTCACTGGGACTCTCACACTGCTTTGACTCTCACACTCATCTCACCTCTGTCATTCACTCTCTTTCACTTTCTTCTATCATCAAACCAAACTCTCTTCATCAATATTCATCTTCTTTCATCATGATTTTCTTTCAGCTTTGACAAAATAAACACTCTTTTCATGTCAACTCTTTGGTCTTGAATGAGTTTTTTCCAGCAATCAAATCATCATAACACCTTGTTTGGAGCAGAAATGTCATTTGATAGATATTCTCAGTATTCCAGCTGTTGTTGTTGAATTACTTTCATGTCAAACAGACTCAAAACACAGTCAGTCAGAGGAAGCTGTGTCCTTCATTCATGATGAAGAAATGAAGAAACTTTTCTTTAAATTAATAAACAAAAACGCGGATGAAACTGTTGGTCCCCTTCGTTCAATGAAAGAAAAATTCACAGTAGTCAGAGAAACAACTTGCATCTAACAAAAGCAGTGATAAATAAAATTCTATGAAATCTATCCAATGAAAGTCAGACATTGCTTTTCAACCTTGCTTCAAGAGAATTATAAAAAAAAAAAAAAACTCAAGAAACAGGCCAACACAAAAATGATGGTACCCTTAACTTAATATGTAGTTGCACAACCTTTTGAGGCATTCACTGCAATCAAACAATTCCTGTACTGTCAATGAGACTTCTGGACCTTTCAGCAGGTATTTTGGACACTCCTCATGAGCAAACTGCTCCAGTCACCTCAGGTTGGAATGGTGCCTTTTTCAGACGGCATATTTCAGCTCCATCCAAAGATGTTGGATAGGATTTAGGTCAGGGCTCATAGAATGTTGTCATGCAGGTGAGTGAGAGCTGTGCGCTTATGGATGGCAGGGAGGACCAGTTGCCTTCGGTCTGTGGTCTTTCGATACAGTAAGTCACTTTCGATGTGTAACCTGTTCCACTCCCTTAAGAGTCTTCTCGTTGCTGCATTCATACTTCCTTTGTTGTGTTCTGTGAATGGCGTGTTGTTTTCCTTTAACTTCATAACTTTTCCAATCACTGGGTCAGCTCTCTGTTCCCTCACCAGTTCATCATGACTTACTGTCTGTAGGGGTTCTGTGTCAGGTTGGTTTTGTGATGCCAAGCTAAGGGCCCGGTCACACCGCCCGAACTTTGCTGGACCGTCCCTGGAGCGGTGAAAAAAATCCATCACCGCTTGTAACCGTTCACCACCGTTTAACAGAAGTTGGCCTCCATTAAAGCAAAACCCGTAAACGCTCGGCCACCGCTGATGTTAAGGCCGGTCACACCGCCCGAACTTTGCTGGAGTGTTCCTGGAGCGGTGAAAAAAATTCATCACCGCTTGTAACCGTTCACCACCGTTTAACAGAAGTTTGCCTCCATTAAAACAACGCCGTGTACGCTCGGCCACCGCTGATGTTACCGGAGGGGACCCTCCCACCGCTCCGAAAGTTTTGAGCTGCACAAAATTTTCCGAGCGGTGAGGAGCGTTGAATTTTCCGCCCCGACAACGTTCACCCCCGCTCCACCAACGCCCAGTCCAAGTTTGGCACCGCTAGACGCAAGTTCGTGGACGCTCGGGTCCGCCAGGCCAACGCAGTCTCGGACGCTGGACCACCGCTGCTTCGCTGCGTTGCCCGGGCGGCGATTAAACGTTGCACAAACGTCGGTGGAGCGGTGGGAAGCGTTTTACGAGCGGACACGCGGTTGGTGGAATAGTGGAATGGAATAATAAATGAAAAAGGTTGAAGTAATATATATAAAACAGTATTTTTTTCACAGTTGTTAACACCAGAACAGCCAAGATGGTCTGACAGACCGTTTGGGTTTTTATAATTCAAATAAATCTGTTAAAATAATTCCCCTGTCCTCTAATTCTTTGACTTTTCCTAAATATGTGTCTTGTATGTTTTTCTGAAGCAAATAAGGTCCTAACAATGACACACACAATATTACAAAGCATTTTCCTCCAAAAAATAAAGAAGACGCACTTCGCGTTGCTTTTTTTCTGCGATTGATTTGTTGTGGTTCATATGCGCGGATCTGAACAGGGAGCTAGCTCTGACAGCAGACAATCGGCCAAAAATATCAACCAAATACCCCCCCCCCCCCCCCCCCCCCCCCAAAAAAAAAAAAAAAACCCACAATAAAAAGAGGCATAACAGAAGCTTTAGCAATGATACAGGAGGTCAGTGAGGGGGAATCGGATGGCGGAGACGTGTCGGACAGTCCAGCAGAACCTGCAGGGGCGCATGAAGCGCTCACGCGTCACCTCCAGGTATAGAGAATTACTGTAGGCTACTGTCAGTTTACAACTAGATAATAATAACATAAAATGGTGTGAAAAAAATAAATAAACTAATGTAATAAATCTCTACACAACAGTGAACACGGTAGTTGGAGCACTGCAGCGTCTCCAGATGTGCCAGTTACAGATTCAGGTAAAATATTATATCCTCCATCAAAATAGAGCAAACCAAGTGTTTTTCGTTTCCAAAAATTAATTTGAGAACGAACATATTTTCTGAATAAATCCCTTTGTCCTGTCGAGCCTGCAGTCCCAGAATCAAATGAGCAGGGTGAGGACGGACCGTGTGAGGGGGTGTCCGTCCTGGTGCGCAGCCGGGGAGACTTACTTTACAAATTTTAATATGTTCTTGATTATTATTGACGGTTAATAACACAACTGTTTTGTGTGTGTTGGTGTGTGTGTGTGTGCGTGTTTATCAAGGAAACGAGTGCGCAGAGTGTGAGTGAGAGGTGACGCTGCGCAAATGCGCACTGTAAAAAGTCAAATAAATTTTAAAACCTGATTTGAGGCATTAATACAGCAGACATGAGGCATTAAAAGGTTTTCTGATCCTCTTGACTTAATATTTTGTTTATTTATCTTAATTTCTAATATATTAGATTACAGATAAACAACCTGCTGGTGTGCTCCTGCGCAAAAACACTAAAAACATTATGACGGTCTGGCTGACCGTTGCAGCCTTTGGAGGGAGTGTAAGAATATTTCTTGACACAACCAGTGGGCCACATCTATTTACCTGACTCCATTGCTTCAGCTGCCTGCTCAGTAATGAATGATCTTCTTGGAGGCTGCTGCCTTTCCTTCTCCAGCCTTCCTCTTCTTTTGTCCATGTCGCATGATGAACTTCAACTGTCCACTTCTATCAAAAATCGATCAGAACTTGTATCAAAATGGTCCGTTCAGCTCCGTAGTCACAAAACGCCGCTATACCAACGCTCACTACCACTCTCTGCCGCTCTCTACCGCAAAACCAATGCTAAATCAATGTTGGCTTCAGCGGTGCACCGCTAAGCCAATGCCCATGTTTTCAATTTTTTTTCCCATTTTGTGCGCGGTGACGAGCGCTCGGCCCTCCTCCCGACTGTTCAAGGAACACTCCGGCAAAGTTCGGGCAGTGTGACCGGGCCCTAAGGTGTTGGTTATTTCCAGGAGACCTTCTCCTACACTCAGCTGCACTGATGTATTGTTGTCTTCTGCAGGTTCATAGAGGATGAGTGGATCGGTGGGATCAAAGTTTGGGGGCACCCTGCAGCACACATGTGCTACTTTTCCTGCTGGAATGATGACATTTTCTTTGCCAACTCGCACAGTGGTCGGGTCACAGCCAGTTTTCTGTGGGGCTTGAATGAAATTGACCACAGCAACAACTTCCTCTTCTTCCACCCCAAATGCTCTGCGTAGGAGACTGATAACTGTGGCAACGGCATCTGCACAGAGCTCTCAACTGTTGAAGATTGCTTCGAGTACATTTGCTCCTACTAAGGGCTGGGGTAGTGACATTTGGCTGACCAGAAAGGGGACTTGTATGGTGAGATCGAGATCATCGTTTCCTGAAAGGTTGACAGTTAGTTCAACCCACCCATCATAGGGGATAACCTGTCCATTCACAGCATAAACATCCAAGTCTGTGTCAAGGAGTTCTTTTAAGGGTCTCACTGTGTCACTGGGAATGTGAGTGTCAGCCCATTGTCGATCAATAATACTCACTTGTGAGCCCGAGTGAAAAATCACTGTCACTGGATACCACTAACCTGACATTTAAGTTGACTTTTCTTTCCAATCAGAGGAATTTTGTGTTTTACAGTGCCCTGACAGGCAAGGACTGGGGCCTGTCTGTTGCATTTAGCTTGTTTCAATGGGGCCCAGGGGTCTGGCTTACTGGTTGGGACTGAAACTCTGTCGGCCTCTGGTTGTCCCTCTGCAGAGACTGGGTCCCGTTTCCCTGAAATTTTGTCAGCTTCAAGCATCCGACTGCTCGGTGTCCAACTTCTCCACACGCAAAGCAGTGGTTGCACTCTTGAAAGTTCTGTTCTGTGCAATTTGGACAGCGAGCTATCTTTCTCTTCACTTGAACAGGGGCTTGACTTTGCAGATGTTGGGAGAATTTGTTAGGAGTAGGTTGAGGGGTTGGTTGTGGCTAGGGATAAGTTGGTGCTCGGACTGGAGATGTTTGTGGATGGGTGCTGGGGGAACTTGCTGCTTGTCGATCAATTAAAGCAGCCACCATGTGTGTCAGTGTCTCCACCTGTGCACTGAGGTTTTGTATGATCTGATCATTCTTACTGTCCAGTACTTTGTCAGCTGACTTGTTCTCACTCTGTCGACCTGCCGTCTCAAGCCTGCCACTCTGGGCACATGTCGTCTTCTGACAAGGGCAAGGGCAAGGGCAAGGTTTATTTCTATAGCACATTTAAAATACAGAAAACTCTGCCCAAAGTGCTGCACATGTTGATAACACCATAAAAAAAAAACAATAGAAAAATACAAAAGTTTAAAAACAATAGTAACTTACAAAAATGTCCAGCTCAGCTTGTGTTGAACGCCAGAGCAAATAAATGTGTTTTTAACAAAGACTTAAAACACTCGACAGATGAAGCAGAACGAATGTTCAGAGGGAGCTCATTCCAGAGTTTAGGTCCAGCGACCGCAAACGCCCTGTCACCTCTTGTTTTCAGTCTCGATCGGGGACAGGTTAAGAGCAGCTGGTCACATGACTGCAGGGCTCTTGCAGGAGCATACAAACACAACATTTCAGACAAATATTCAGGGGCCAGACCATTCAAAGATTTAAATACAAGCAGTAAAATTTTAGATTGAATTGTAAAAGACACAGGGAGCCAATAAAGTGACTGAAGCGCAGGAGTAACATGATCGAAGCGCCTTCTCCCTGTGAGGAGGCGAGCAGTAGAATTCTGTACCAGTTGTAGGCGACGAATGGATGAAGCATCCAGACCATAATACAGGGAATTACAATAATCCAGACGTGCCGTAATGATTGTATGAATTAATTTTTCCAACTGGTCAGAGGGCAAGTAGGATTTCACTTTGGCGATGAGTCGCAGCTGGAAGAAGCTCGCTTTCACCACAGCCACTGATTTGCTTCTCTAGTTTAAAAGAACTGTCGATGATGATGCCGAGGTTCTTTACACAAGAACTGTGAGGAACTCCGAGGTCAAAGGCAGGAACAGGTCCACCAAACACAATTACTTCAGTTTTGTTCTCATTTTGGTTCAGAAAATTACATTTCAGCCAATCTTTCACTTCTTTCAGGCAATTTTGAAGAAACTGGGATGAACCACTTTCAGATGTAAGCGGCATGTAGATCTGTATATCGTCAGCGAAACAATGAAAGGAAATTTGATGTTTTCTAAAAACTGAGCCAAGTGACAACACATATAAAGAAAACAGAGTCGGACCCAGTATAGAGCCCTGGGGAACTCCACACGTAAGCCTAACTTTGGCTGATGAAAAAGAGCCAACGTTTACAGAGAACTGTCTCCCAGTAAGATATGACCTGAACCATTCCAAAGCAGTGCCTTTTATTCCAACACATGATTCCAGCTGCAATAATAAAATCTCATGGTCCACAGTATCAAAGGCTGCAGTGAGATCTAACAGCACCAGGACAGCTGGCTGACCAGAGTCCATTGTTAAAAGCAGATCATTAAAAATTTTTATTAATGCCGTTTCTGTGCTGTGGCATGATTTAAAACCAGATTGAAATTTTTCTGCAATTTTGTTTAAATTCAAGTGACACTGCAGCTGAGAAAGTACAGCTTTTTCTAAAACCTTCGACAGAAAGGGCAACTTCGAGATTGGCCTATAGTTAGACAACACTGAAGGATCCAAGCTGTGCTTTTTTAGGAGGGGCTGAACGACAGCATGTTTAAAAACGTCAGGAACACAGCCTGAGCTCAATGAAGTATTTATCAGCTTCAGGGTGAAGGGCCCAATCACATCAAAAACAGATTTTAAAAGTTTTGGGGGGAGACTGTCAAGTGGACAGTCAGATGGTTTTAGGCTTTGGACCACTTGAGAGAGTTCTGACAAAAACACAGGCTCAAAAAGACTGAGAGCCACAGGATCAAGGGAACACCCAGTATCCAAAACAGAACCAGCAACAGTACATTGAGACCTGATATTTACAATTTTTTCAGTAAAAAAGGAGCAAAACTTTTCACACAGCGTGGTGCTTGGAACAATACCATTAGAAGCAACAGGGTTGACCAGCCTATTCAAAACATTAAATAGAACCTGTGGCCTGTGACTATTGTTGGATATAAGATTACACATGTATTCCGACTTTGCAGCTTTAACAGCTCGCTGATATTCTGAAAGACAGTTCCTGAGCATCTCCAAGGAAACGTGCAGCCTGTCTTTTTTCCACTTTCTCTCAGCTTGACGGCAGTTGCGTGGGAGCGCACGAGTAGTGTCATTAAGCCAAGGTTCCCCAGCCAGCTTTGGCCGTCTGGCTTTTAAAGGAGCGACAAGATCAAGGATCCCAGTACAGGTAACATCAAACAAATTCATGAGCTCATCCATTGAACGGTCCACGTTTAGGAGTTCAGCCTCCTGAGCAATAAAAGCAGTAGAAAAATGCGCTGCTGTCAGTGAGTCCACAGAGCGTCTTTGACACGCAGGGATGTTTTGTTTAACATTAGAGCAGAGCAAAGTAACGGTAAACAAAACAGGAAAATGATCCGATGTGCAAGTGTCACAAATTTCTTCAACACAAACATTCAACCCATATGACAGAACAAGGTCCAGAGTGTGGCCCTTTTCATGCGTAGGGCAGGACACTGACTGGGTGAGACTAAATGATTCTAAAATATTTAAAAACTCCTTAACCATTTGTTTAGACTGACAACAGACGTGAATGTTAAAATCACCAATAATTAAAAAGCGATCGGAAATAAGAGCAAGCCCGGTCAAAAAGTCCGAGAAGTCACTGATAAAACTCTTATTAAACTTCGGTGGGCGGTACACGAGCGCGCACAGCACAGGGACGCTCAGCTTTAGTTGAAAAAGTTGCAGTTCAAAGCTGGAAAATACTTTCGACGGTGACTCGTGACAGGGAAATTTTGATTTAAAAACGGTGGCTAGTCCTCCACCTTTCCTAGGGGTGTGGGGAGTGCTAAAGAAGGAACAGCCAGGAGGAAGAAATTCTGAAAACGCTGAGCACTCACCAGCACTGAGCCACATCTCCGTCAGAAACATAAAGTCCAGGTCCCTTGATGTGAAGAAATCATTTAATAAGAATGATTTGTTTGCCACCGATCTGGCGTTGATCAAAGCGAGCTGAAGAACGAGGTTGGCGCTGTTTCCTGGAGGCCTGACGTGTGACAGCGAGCCGAGGTTCCCATGGTCCACGCCGCGTCCAGCAGGGCGAAGACGCCAGGGAAAAAACTCCGCGGCCGGGACTGGCAGCCAAGCCGCCGCTACGGCATTGTCAGCGGGTGCAACAGGGTAGATCCACCGCCTCCTCGGGATCGGGAAGTCGGACAAAAATAGGCACAAGTCACCAGAAAGATCAACAGATCTCCCACAACCGGATCCACGTGAGGCATGGAGGTAAGCCCTCATCCGCACCAAAACACCGCTGTGCTTCCGTCGCTTTCTGGGGCGTCTCCGGGGAGGCACCAGAGGTGCGCGGCATAGGTACTCCGGTATCGCAGAGAGGAAGGGAGGAAAAGGATCTGTGTGATCTCCATGTATATTCTGTCTTTTAAATAGATCATAAGATGCTTCGATGTCGAGTAGAATCCGTGTATCATTCGTTCAATTGATATTCAATTAAGAATCAAAAAACAAAATATTGAAAAATGAGTCGTTTTTCCTTTTTTCATTTTTAAAATGAAAACAAATAAATGAAAATTGGTTTGTTTTTCAATATCCCGTTTGTTAAGACAGATCAAATAAAGGAAAGTTGAAATGCGGCCACAGAGCAGACTTCAATGTGATTTTTCAATTTCTTCGATCTCCGTGACCCGGAAGTTCTATCGTATGTGTTTTGGTTTTTGCCCGGCGGGAAAGTGGGCGGGCCACGTCAACCTGTGGGCCAGTTTAAGCCCAGCACACACTACAGAATGATCAGGCCGAATTTTGCCCCGATCTTCTCCTCCCGACCGAAGCCGACAGGGTCCGACTGTGGGAGTATGATAATGAGTTCGGGTCCGATCTTCGTGTAGTGTGCGGGGGGTTCAGAGAGACTTTTTTCCGGTCGGAGCCTCTCGGGAGGCGTCGGAAGGGGAGATCGGAGATAATGAACATGTTTAATATTTCTGATCGCAAATCCTATTGTGTGTGGTGCTCTGAGAGGGGCTGATCAGCTCCGAGCTGACCTGTCCACACCCTCGAAATAAAGCTCCCTGATTGGCTGGTGCTGCTGCTTAAAAAAATCCCCTCTCAGCATTCAGACCCAAACTCCGATCTGATTCATTCATCTGCATCACCAGTCCTGCAATAATTCCAAAGAAATAATTCATCTCCATTATTAACCATCACGGAAGAATGAGGAAAAAAATACATGAAAAAAAAGTCAATGACTCCGTGACTTCAGAGCAACAGAGCGACGCATAATGAAACTTAAAGCTCAATGAGATTTTATTCTGGTGTAAACTATCCAATCTGGGGACAATAAGAATGATTTAAGTAAGATATTTGCTGATTCAAAAAAGTACCACAGACTGCTACTAATAACTTTATTCTACTGCTCCACAAGTAAAAAAAAAAAACACACATAAGCTGAATTATTGTGAAATGCAGAGGGTAATTTATATGAAAATCATCTCAAACTATGGTTCCCTCTTCAGTAGACTACTAGAACATTTATTTACATTTTCTGACAAGTGGGGACAAGTGATCTGTCCTCTGTTGTCTTCTCGTGTGTGGTCTCTGAATCAGGGAAGATTGAAAAACTCCTGTAGTATGTGCTGCCGAGTGGAGCAGTAGAATAAAGTTATTAGTAGCAGACTCTGACAAATGAAAGCTACTTTTTTAAATCACCAAATATCTTAAATCATTCGTTTTGTCCCCAGATTGGATAGTTTACACCAGAATAAAAACTCGTTGAGCTTTGATTAGGTCAGTTTAATGATACGTCGCTCTGTCTCTCTGAAGGCAGGGAAAGTTTTTTTTCTCCCTATTCTTCCGTGATGGTTAATGGTGGAGATGAATTCACACATTGGGACTATTGCAGGACTCTGGAGATGCAGATGGATGAATCAGATCGGAGTTTGGGTCTGAATGGAGGAAATACAGTTGATCCAGGAGCAATCCAGTTATTGAGGATTAACCTCTCACTTTCTGCACTGCTGAGTTTAGGAGTTCTGACTTTTCTCTTTCACTGTCATATAGTGAAAATATTTCACAAACATATGTCTCCATCTCTGGCAGCTGAGAGGGGATTTTTTTAAGCAGCAGCACCAGCCAATCAGGGAGCTTTATTTCGAGGGTGTGGACAGGTCAGCTCGGAGCTGATCGGCTCCTCTCAGAGCACCACACACAATAGGATTTGCGATCAGAAATATTAAACATGTTCATTATCTACGATCTCCCCTTCCGACGCCTCCCGAGAGGCTCCGACCGGAAAAAGTCTCTCTGAACCCCCCGCACACTACACGAAGATCAGACCTGAACTCATTATCATACTCCCGACAGTTGGACCTTGTCGGCTTCGGCCGGGTGCAGAAGATCGGGGCAACAGCCTGATCAGGAGTGTGTGCTGGGCTTAAACTGACCCACAAGTTGACATGGCCCGCCCACTTTCCCGCCGGGCAAAAACCAAAACACAGACGATAGAACTTCCGGGTCACGGAGATCGAAGAAATTGAAAAATCACATTAAAGTCTGCTCTGTGGCCGTATTTCAACTTTCCTTTATTTGATCTGTCTTAACAAACGGGATATTGAAAAACAAACCAATTTTCATTTATTTGTTTTATTTTAAAAACAGAAAAAGGAAAAATAACTCATTTTTTAATATTTTGTTTTTTGATTCTTAATTGAATATCAATTGAACGAATGATACACGAATTGAGTAGAGCCTGGCGATCATACACAAGAAGGGATGAAACATCCTTGCAAATTAAAGCTAGTATTAGCCACAATGCAGACAGGCGGAACGCTGTGCACACTGCTGGCGCCGCCATCTTCTGACGGGAGTGTTGGCCAAAAGTCGGCGCTGGTGCTCATTTTCGTCACTTATAATTTCCACCACTTGGCGAAGAATTTCCTCATCGGTGACTTGACTGTTTGAGATGAGAGGTTTTAATCTTTGTCGAAGATCCCCATGTTTTGCAGCTCGACCTTGGTACACTGTGTGTAGAAAAACCTCTTGAATGGTTTTTGGATCATACGAGATACCTGTGTTGGCCTGCCTTGACTGGAACAGGAGCTTTTGCTTGAGCCTGATCATTCGACACAGAAACTGCTTTGGTGACTCCTCTTCAGTTTGTCTGGAACACATCAGCTCCTGGAAGATTTCAGTCGTCGCTTTTTCACCAAGATGGGACCTGAGGAAACCTTTGAGTTCAGAAACACTCATTTCCTCCTTGTTCATAAGCATGTCTTTAAAGGTGCCGGGTTTAACAATTCTCAGCACACCCCGGACCACTTCTGCTTCTGCAAAGCCCTCTCTGAGTCCTTCATCAATTTGCTTACCGAGGGTGTTGTAGCTTATGTTGGAACTCTGATCCCCAATCTGGCCTTCATGTACTTTGAATTCACGTCTTTGGAGGTAGGAGAGATCTTTCAGGGGAACCATCCTCTCTTGGGTTGGTTGTGGCATTGGGTGGGCTTCTGATTCAATATAATGGTTGGGCATAATGACTGATGGGGCAGCTGTTGCTTCACACTGTCTAAGCCTCTCACCAAGTTCCTCATACATTTTTTTCAAATTTTCCACTGATTGTGTGGTCGTGTTGGCATGCGTGTTAGAGTGAGAATGGGGCTGTTTGTATTGTGTGGTGCTGGAAGGCAGGGATGATTGAGGTGTAGGGTCGAGAATTTCAATGGGTGGATCAAGTTTAGCATGTACATGAATATTACATATTAAATAATTCAATACCAACAACTGAGTCATACTCTCATCTTCAATATCTAACAAAAAGTCAGACTGCAGATAGGAGGTAACATAGTCCATGCAGCCAGGCCCGGCCTTAACCAATCCGGCGCCGTAGGCAAGATTTTCGGTGGCGCCCCCTTGCATTTCCAGCGTATACTGAATACTAACAAGAAACTTGATAGATTTGTCTTTGACAATTGTGTTATTCAAAGGAAGATAATTCCCAATCAGCATCGTCAACAAAATAATAAATTATAGATAAATATATATGCAAAATTAAATGAATATATGAAATATAATATGAATACTGAACATGAAGTATAAATAGCACGGAAAATCAAACATCAAGCTTCTTTCAGCAGAAGTCACTGGAACAGGAGGAGTGGCAGAGATTCTCAGTGTAGACCACATGTTGGGGTAACGTTCTGCCACCTTCTTCTCATGAAGAAATAAATCAAATGAAAGGAGAAAAAAAACATATACATGTATGATGTTCACTATGGAGTGCATGTATAATATACAATGCAGTGGTTTCTGATTTGCAAATTAGATGTTCAATTTATTGTCATTACAGTGGAATGCTGAATAGCACAATGTAAAGCAGCAGTGGACTGCAGTACTGATGTTATAATACACATCTGACTGAATTACAGCAGTGCTGATATTCACAGCAGCATCCCTGTCCTGTGATACTCTAAATTAACATTACCGATGAGCCCACAGCTATAAGATATTGGTGGAAAAGTGACTATTACCAGCAGGGTCAATGTTATGGCAATTAAAAGGTTTAAAAAATGAATGAAAGAAAATGTAAACACCGTCTGAAATGATCTAGTATAAATTTTCCTGAGGAATGTAAGCTGAGAACACCAGTAGTTATCTACATGATCTACAGTATTTTCCATAACAACAAGCCCCTCCACATTATTGATATTGATGAGTGATTAGCAGTCATGTTGCTTAAGCCAGGTTAATGTCACGTTCTGCAACAAAGACATAATTTCATGCAACATTACCTCTGTCTTTCTCTCGTTTCTCCGCCTCGTTTTCTTGTTTTTTCTTCCCGGGTCACCGGGACAGTTCATTTTGACATCTGTTCATACGCTGATGAGGGGACGTCCAGTGGAGTGAATCGCGAAAGGGGGGGGCAGCAGCTGGGGGGCGTGGAGGACTCAGTAAATAATATGGTAAACTACTGGAATTAATTAATTGTCTTCGCTTAAGAGTACAATGACTTCAAAAAAAATTGTGAAAGTTACACCTTTTCTTCTTTCCCATTTGTACTGCTGGAGCAACGGCGCTGGCGCCCCCTGATGGACGGCGCCCTTAGCATCTGCCTATACTGCCTATGCCACAGGCCGGCTCTGCCTCTGATGGTTATGATTTTATCATTAAAGAATTTAAGAAAGTCATGGCAGTTTAAAGATTCTGGGATTATTAGTTCCACTACAGTATGACTGTTTGTCAGTCTGGCTACATTGTTGAACAGAAACCGAGGGTTATTTTTGTTTATTTCTATTAAACAAGAGTAATATAATGTCTTGGCTTTAAAAAGAGTTTGTTTATAGCTTAGCAAGCTACATTTCCAGGCCTTCAGAGATTGTTCCGATTTAGATTTACGCCACAGTCTTTCTAATTGCCGAGTTTTTTGTTTGAGAACACAGGTTTCAGAATTAAACCATGGAGCAATGCGCCTGGGTCGATTGGTTTTCAGCTGCAACGGAGCCACTGCGTCGAGGGAGGGCAGATTTTAGTGAGTGCATAGCACTGTCAACGAACTGATCACTATTATCACCACTGGTCAATAAACTCATTTCTGTGAGTTCACAAGATAATGCAGCAAATGCAGGCTGGATCAATTCTTTGTACCGAGCCACAGATTTTTCAGATAATGTCCGTATCAGCTGAATTTGATCTTTTTGAGCAGAGTAGTCTTCAATTAAAACCTGGAAAGTAATCAAAAAATGGTCTGAGAGTATGGGGTTCTGAGGGAGAACATTTAGGTCACTGACCTCTATCCCATATGTTAAAACCAGATCCAGGGTGTGTTTGTGACTATGAGTGGATTCATCAACATTTTGAGTGAAACCGATGCTATCTAATACTGCAATAAACGCATTACTCAAACTGTCACCAGAATCATCCACATGGATGTTAAAGTCACCTATTATCAGGATCTTGTTATGAGCCAATACTATATTGCTTAAAAACGCTGAGAACTCAGTTAAAAAGTTAGAGTAAGGACCAGGAGGTCGATACACAATAATTAATAGCACAGCTTTTTGATTCTTCCAATTTGGACAAGTAAGCGTTAGTATTAAGTAGGGCTGGGACGACGCGTCGACGTCATCGATTACGTCGACGCAAAAAATACGTCGACGCAAAAACTGCATGTCGATGCGTCGTTCCAGAATTAAAAAAAAATGGCGGCGGCATCGAGCAGCAGCAATTATTTAGATCCAACTGATTTAGCCGCACTTAGCGGGGGCCACGGCAGGGGAGCTTCAGTGCAGGACATAATCTCTGCAAAATCACTCTTTTGGGCTATCTTTTTTTCATCCATCGCCAGTGTTATCATAAAGTCAGCTCGTCTACCGTCTTCAGGCGAGTCAGCCGACAGTTTTCGCTAACTTAGCCACAAATAGCTCGGATGGGAACGTTTGAACTCCTCTCCCCAGAAGAGAGGCACTTTGATTCAGCCTCGGCTGTCACGGCGCCTTGGTGCCTGACTTCCAGGGGCCGAGGTGGGGCCGATTTGGTAAACGGCCCGGAGTTGCTCCACGGCGGCGACGGGAGAGCTCCGGCAGCCGAGGCCTGCTTCACGCGCCTCCGTGGTTATGCGGCGGGTCCCCGCGCGCTCCACGGCCGGCACGGAGCGCGTCTCCGCCCGGGAGCGGAGATCCGGAGCTGCCGCGCCGCGGCTTGCTCCACGGAGGCACTTGAAGCAGGCCGCGGCTTCCAGGGGCCGAGTGGAGCTGCCCCATGGAGGCTGACGGGAGAGCTCCGGATCTCTGCTCCTGGGCGCAGACGCGGCCGCGGAGCGCGCGGGGACCCGCCGCATAACCACGAAGGCGGAGAGGAGCTCCGCAACGGATTTAAAAATGAATCGTTAGATTAATCGATGCATCGACGAACTATTTCCTAGATTAATCGATTGCAAAAATAATCGTTTAACCCAGCCCTAGTATAAGTTTTCAAAAGAGTTTAATTTAACATTAGTTTTGGGTTTAAGAAGAAGACTGGAGTGCGATATTACTGCCACACCTCCACCTCGACCTGTCGATCTAGCTGTTTGGAAATTAACATAGGTTGGAGGGGTACATTCATTGAGCCTCACATAGTCATCTTGCTGAAGCCAAGTTTCTGTTAGAGCAAGGAGATCAATGTTACTGTCACCGATAAGGTCATTAACTAACAGAGATTTAGTGGAGATTGCTCTAATGTTAGTAGACCACATTTTATGTATTTCCTACTGGAAAAGTTATTCTGTCTCGTACAGGTGTTAAGCTTTTTACCCAATTGACTATTTTTTTAATGCTTTGAGCACTATGGACAGACACAGTCTCTGTTTGCCTAGGTAAACCTCCATGCTTGACTTGTAAAAATCCGGGAGCAGGAGTAGTGACAGGATCAACAAGATCAACAGAGGAGCGTTCTACACGACTGCTCTGCGCCCGGGGCTCATAGCTGGTTTGTCAATTTGGAGTACTAAGCCGATCAGCCATATTGTGCGCTAAAAGGGCTGCACCATCCAAAGTTGGGTGGATGCTGTCCCTGCGGATGAGCCCAAGCTTTCCCCAGAAGGTGCACCAGTTGTTTAGAAAAATAACTCCGTTTTCCTCACTCCATCTAGACAACCAGCGATTGAATGATGAAAGTCAGCTATACATTTCATCATTGACCAAATTGGGCAGGGGACCAGAGAATATTACGGCATCAGACATCGACTTAGCCAATTCACACACCGAGGCTACTTGTAGTTTGAGCACCTCTGATTGTCTCCGCCGGGCATCATTACCGCCTGCGTGAATCACGACTCGACGGAATCTCCTACCTTCCTGTTTTAAAAGCCTAAGGTTCCCCTCGATGTCACCCACTTTGGCCCCCGGGTAACACCTAACCTTCACCGCTGGCAGCTTCACGTCTCTAACTATAGAGATGCCAATCACCAGCGTGTCCAGTTCAGCCGGTGTGTCGTCGCTGAGGGGAGAGAACCTATTGCAGACGTGAAGCAGTTCTTGGAGTGCTACGTGGCGGTGCTTAGCACTAGCCTTCCTCCGGACTGTCACAAACCAGTCCTGGTCTTGCCCCAGCTGCTCGGGACATGCTGCGGGGCTAGGCTTGCTAACACTCCTCTCACTGCAGGAGCGGGCTGCGAGCCCTGCCACTACCTCGCTGTAGCTAGCGCTGCCCTGCCCCTCACATCTGCGCAGCCGCTCCTCTAACTCGGTTACCCTGGCCTCCAGCGCTGTCAGTACACTGCACTTTACGCAAATACCCCTATCGTCAAGGGAGGCAGGGTTCTGACTAAACATACGGCATACTGAGCAGGAAAGAAAAGAAGATAGAGGGAAGGACGCCATAGCGGTCCCGGCGGACCAAGCTAGTTAGCACGCTAAGCTAGTTAGCACGCCCGTGGCGCTGACGGCGGAGAAGAAATGTAATTCACGAGAGATCACTGGTCAATCGGGGGCGAAAATGACCCTGATTTTTTTGATTGCTTCATGAATTAACAGAAATAGCAAGAGAGAGACAGCAAGCACTTCAGTTGCTTGCAAGCTACACCAACAAGGAAAACACTCACCTGAGTGACGTCAGCCAATCAGCGCAGGTGCCAAACTGAAGTGTGCATAATCAAGCAGTGGCTGAGAGACAACAGCCTCCAACAGCCTCCAACTAAACTCAGAAACAACAGAGACCCTCATTATTGCCCCAGACAGTGCCATCCCTGCTATTGAGCGGCACTTTGGTGATCTGAGCCTCTCAACCAAAACTGAACTGAGGAACCCTGGGGTGATCTTCGACAGCGCCATGTCACTAGACCACCACTCGAGGCAGCTGGTTAGAAACCATTTCTTCCAGCTGTGCAACATTGCTAAGCTCAGACCCATGGTGTCTAAAAATGAGCTTGAAATGGTCACTCACGCCTTTATGTCCTCAAGGCTCGACTACTGTAACAGCTTATTCACTTGTCTCAACAAGAAAGAGCTCACTCGTCTCCAGTATGTTCAAAACTCAGCTGCGAGGCTGCTGACCAGCACCAACAGGAGGTCCCACATTACACCCGTGTTAAAATCCCTGGCTCCCTGTTGCATTGCGTATCCAGTTTAAAATCTTGGTGCTGATCTTCCGAGCTCTACATGATCAGGCTCCCACGTATATCAGAAACCTCATCACACCCTACAGCTCGGCCCGAAGCCTGAAGTCCTCTCACAAGAACCTCCTCAGAGTCCCCTGTACTCGTCTTAAAACTAGGGGTGACAGCTCATTTACATCCACTGCCCCACGCCTCTGCAATGAGCTTCCTCCGGACCTGCGCTCCTTGGACTCGGTGGATGCCTTCAAGAAACTCTTAAAGACATATTTGTTTCAGAAGGCATTCTAGACCCCCAGTCAGTGCTGTCTTGGCAGTAACATATACTCAGTGTTGTGCTAGTTACTGGAAAACAGTAACTAGTTATAGTTACTAGTTGCTGCAATTCAAAAGCAACTCAGTTACTAAGTCAGTTATTAAAAACAAAAAGTAAAGTGTTGCTATGAAAAGTAACTATTTAATAACAAGTTCAAAACTGTCAACATTGCAAGCTCTGTACTGCTTGACATGCATTTTCATCACTGAACTGAACTCTGCTGAGCAATATCGTCTATATTTATACAAACACAAACACCAAGATGTTTCAAAGTGCAGATTTATTTCTGGCCAGAACAAACCAAAAAACTGAAAGAAAAAAAAAAAAAAAGTCAAAGTTTCTATCTGAAAACGTGCTTCCCTCCAGCTCAGTTGACCTCTGCAGCCAGGTCAGAGTACAGCCTCCAGGTCAAAGTAGGGTATAGCATGCCACAATAGCTGGAGAAAAATAGCTGTGAATATACTGTAACAAACAACATTAGTTACCAGTTAGAACAGGGATGGTAACTTTGATGGTGGGGGCCACTGTTTTGGAATTGCGTGAACAAATCAATCTTCCAATATCAACCCACCAGCTGCCCATGAATGATTTAGAATAACACAACATAAAATGGCTTCACACAAGGAACACACACAACATAGCCTAATAAAATGAAAAAAAAAATGTTCTTTCCTCAAGCAGTTTTGAAATAGGATTCTTCAGGTTAGCAGCACCATAACAATTGTTCCATCATATAGATTCTTTTCAAGTAACAAAATAAATTCTTATTCTTAGTGCATTCTTAAACAAATAAAGAGCAAAAAAGCTCACATGGATAATAATTTTAACATAACTGTAAACAAAACAAAAAGTCCTTATTCTCGTTATTCTTACAGTCCTTATTCTTCTTTGACGAACCAGTGGTTGTACCTCATGATTAACAGCTTCTCAAACCTTTTGTCTGAAAGCCTGTTCCTCTTTGGAGACAGCACCAGACTCCCCAGGCTGAAGAGCCTCTCAACAGGTGCACTGGACGGGAGAGCTGCATTCTTCCTCAGACAAATTTCCTTTATTTTGGGGAACTGGTTGAGAATCTCCATGCTGGTGTCGGCTGTTTGCAAGTAATGTAGAACCTGGACAGGGAGGGTGGTTTGGGGTTTGAGGGAGGAAATATAAAAAACAAAAACAAAAAGTTGTTCTCTATTGCCACTGAACATGTATTGTATTTCAGCAATATTTAGCAACGCAAATTTGATTTAAAAAAAAAAAAAGGATTACCTCAGTGTCCACGATAGTAAAGCTATCATCATCGTCCTCAAAGGAAAAGAAAGAATTCTCTTTGTCCTTGGTGGAGCCTGAGTCTGGTGGAGTTTCTCGAGCCAAGCTGGCAGATTGTTGCTCAGGGCCAGGTGTGATCTTGTGACACTCTGCTACCAGCATTCCCTTGATCATCTCTTTCTTCCACTGCTCCTTCACCCACCGCAGTTTAAACTTGGGAAGAGTGGCGGCCGCAAGCATTGCATCCTTGCTTTCCAAAACGCATGCAAACCGCACTTTGATGGCCTGTAAACAAACAAACACACACACACACACACACACACACACACACACACACACACACACACACACACAATGAGGGATAAGTGAGATCCATGGAAATGTTAAAATAAATTGAAGTTAATCATTTAAAATAAACCTATTTAGCAAAGAAAACATTGCTGACCTATTTATTTCTGTTGTACTCTGTAGTACAGTTTATCAATTTATCAATATGTTCAATACTTGAGTCCCTTAAATAGAATGCAATGAAAATAAATGTGCACATTTTTTCATACATAGTTTTTATGTTAGTGCTTCTCTCTCACCTAACAATATTAACTATGATGTCTACTCTATAGTTAAATAATGAGTGGTGTCTGATTAAATGCAGTGTCTCTGTGCAGTAAAGAGGGAAACTAACTGCAAAAGTGTATGATGACTCTTACCTCAACTACAGCTTCAGGAAGGCCAGTTGCCACAGTCAAACTGTCTTTCACCTCCAAAGTCTTTGACATCAATGTCTCCAGAGCGGGCAGGAGGGTGCCATAGTGACAGCTGTCCTCTCCTTGCAGGATGTCCAGAACAACAGTGAGTGGCCCGCTAGCTTTAGCAAGAAGTTTCGTCGTCGCATGCTGTGTGCCGAGATGCTTTAACAGATTAGAGTTGCTGTTTGCCGCTGCAGAGAGGGTCTTAGTTCCAAGACACAAGTTGCATCTAACATAAACATTTCTTTCCTTCTGCTCAACGAAGGAGAAGTAGTGAGCGTACTTCCACGAGAAGAAACTTGCCTTGGGTTCCGCCATGATGTTCTTCAAACAGGCCCCCACAACTCAGCGCACGAGCCTCATGGCTCTTCCTCCCCGCCCCCCCGCCCCCCCGACACAGGAAGTAAACAAGGCTCAGCCGAGATAGTAAAATAACTTAAAATAAACTAATAAACGTATCGTTTAGTAACTATAAGTGAGTTATTGAATTTTAAAAATAATTCATTTGATTATTAGTTACTGCCAAAGTTACTTTTTTGGTAGTAACTAATAACGCGATAATGCGTTAGTCCCAACACTGCATATACTGTCTACATGATTTCTTTTCCCCTTGTTCTTATGTACTGTGAAATGTTTTTTTTGTGATTTTTACACTGTGAAGCACTTTGTGATGCTTCATTTTTCCTTCTGTGAAAATAGAACTGATGTGCCTTGGCAAGAACTTCCATTTTTTGTCTCATCTGTCCATAGGACATTCTCCCAGAAGCTTTGTGGCTTGTCAACATATAGTTTGGAAAAATTCCAGTCTGGCTTTTTTATGATTTGTTTTTAACAATGCTGTCCTCCTTGGTCATTTCCCATGAAGTCCACTTTGGTTCAAACAACAACGGATGGTGCGATCTGACACTGATGTTCCTTGAGCTTGAAATTCACCTTTAGTCTCTTTAGAAGTTTTTCTAGGCTCTTTTGTTACCATTCTTATTATTCGTCTCTTTGATTTGTCATCAATTGTCCTCCTGCAGCCACGTCCAAGAAGGTTGGCTACAGTCCCATGAATTGTGAATTTCTGAATAATATATGCAACTGTAATCACAGGAACATCAAACTTTCGTGGAGCATCAAACTGCTTGGAGATGGTCTAATAGCCTTTACCTTTAACATGCTTGCATCCTTTGCATATTGGTTTAATTGTGTGTTGTGTTGTGTCTTCTGTTCTTGCTGTTTATTAGTTTATATGTCAAGAGTTCACAACTTAGGAAGTTTAATAAATCCTGAGCAGTTGACTTGAGGGAAAATTGTGTTGTCGTCATTCATTACACCGAGAAAAGAACAGTCAGACTCCAATAAAGTGTTTTTGAAAACATGGGAAGCATTCATCATGTGTGTTACACCACTACAACCATCTGGCTTCAATCAATAATGTTGTTAATTTGATAATGACCTGAAACTTGACCAGCCTCTGTAAATATTAAATAAATCTGTTGATACGTGTGTGTGTGTGTGTGTGTGTGTGTGTGTTCAGTGAAGTGTATCAGTGAGCAGCAGTCACTTCAGTTTCTGAGGGAGGTTTTTGTACGACGGTTTTTCACTGTGTGAACACCCACTGACTGTTGGGATAATGAAGACTCTGACAGTAATAAACTGCAGCATCTTCAGCTTGAACTCCACTGATGGTCAGAGTGAAGTCAGAGTTTGATCCACTGCCTGTAAAACGATCTGGAGTCCCTGAATATCGAGTGCTGGCGTAGTAAATGAGCAGTTTCGGAGGTTGTCCATCTTTCTGTTGGTACCAGGCTAAATAGTGTGTCCTGCCAGAAACATGGACATCCTGACTGATCCTACATGTGATGGTGACAGTTTGTCCCACAGCAGAGCTGACTGCTGCAGACTGAGTCACTGTGAACTGGCCTCTGGACTCTGAGGAGACACAGACAGAAAGAGAAAGCAGCCTCATGGTTTTGTGGGCTTCATTCAGAGGGACGGATGTTCATAGAGGAGAGGAGTTGGATTCTCTGGACTTTACCTGTGAAGCAGCAGCAGAGGAGAGTCCAGATGAGGACGCAGATCACACTCATGTTTGTGATGAGGAGGATTTCTCTGTCTTCTGTTGTCCTGAAGGACAGCCGTCAGTCATCCAGTCTTCAACTGTCAGGACTATAAACTCTCCCAGAGCACTGGAGCATGGTGCTGCTGATGCAAAGTGGCTCTCTATGGAAATGCTCTGATTGACTCCAACAGAGACTTGGAACACTAATCAATGAGTGTCACACTACCACATGATCATCAATGAAACCTCTATTTTCATCATGTTCACTTGCATTAAAGAAGACAATTTGTTCTTTCTCAGATGTTTTATTTGAAACTGGAACCATTCTACTATGCACAATCATTATTTCACTGGGCTTTTGAAAAAAGTGTGATAAATAAATGATGGACCCTTCTGTTCATGATTTGAAGTTTGAAGTCTGAAGTACAAAGTTTTCTCCTTTTCTCTTTTGCAGTGAAACCTGTCTGTTCCGTGGTTCACCAGTGATGTCTATCTGTTGTCTTGGTTACAGTGTTCAGAGACAGAAGTGAAACATTTCAAAGCAGTTTCATTCAATCTTAGAACAAACTGCAGGAAGTGGAAGCTTCTTCAGCTGCAGGCTGCAGGAGGGAGTTTGACTTCCCCAATAGAAGAGGAGGAGGACTTCCTGTCAGACTGGACTCTCAACTGCAGGATATATTTTAATCTTTCAACCCTGAATCCACAAAACTACCTTCAGAGAAAACTGAACTGCAGCCTCGAATACGTTGCTCAGAAGAATGAATTTTATTCCTTTCGATGTTAATCTTCAACAGATTTTCATTGCGTTGGTTAAAATTGATTTTCCTTTTCTTTGACCATGTTCATGGATCAGAATTACCTTGCATATTCTTCTAAAAGACATTTTATTCTCATAAAATGACATGATCTTTTGTGGAAATGCTTTGTTGTGTTTTTATACCTTACATCTTGGTCACATGATGAAGCAGTCTCAGCAGTGTGGAGCTGCTGAGAGCTCATTAAAAGAGGCCGGTTGTCTATTTAGCCTGCTGAACCTCCACCAGGTTGCTGTTGCTAAGGACTCGTCTGAAGGAAGTTGATATGTGTCCGGGACTGGATTTTTTTTTAAGAACGGAGTTTAGCTCTTTAACTAATGAGGGCTCACCTGCAGGTGGCGGTAGTGCACTCGTATGGGGTGCAAGCTGCCGTTTAACATTAAAGACGAAGAAGCCACGTGTGACTCCGCCGGATTCAACCCGATTCACACGTGTCTCCCCCACTTTCCATCAGACCTCGGTAAGTGGCCCCCCCGCCAAGTTCTTTATTATCTCAAAACATTAAGTGATATTGCTGTTATTTCTTCCGTTGTAGCACCGTGTTTCTAACCTTTTAACTGTGGAGATTAGTTTTGCTGACACAGGAAGTGACTTAGGGCAAACTTGCTGTTGTGTGAGTGTGTGTGTGTGTGTGAGTGATTTAATTGATTATAACGTATTTGTTCACAGTAAATAATAAATGCTCACTAAATGTGAAGTCTGTACTGATTGTTTTTCATTTTTCTTGTTTTGCAGCTTCATTGCAACATTTGCCATACACACACCACTACACCCATACATACACACACTCATCAAACCAAAAGCACTTTTAAGAGCTACATATTGTCTGTCCCTCTCTCTCTCTCTCTCTCTCTCTCTCTCTCTCTCTCTCTCTCTCTGTGTGTCTGTGTCTTTGTCTGTCTGTTCCTTTTGTGTAGTGTTAATTCTGTTTGTGTTTGTATTGTATCATATGGTTTTGTGTTGTCTGTTTTTATATTTGTGTTGTCTGTTTCTGTGAGCCATGTCTTGCAATTCTGGTGCAAGGGTCTTTGAAGATCCAGGAGAGGCTAGGTTGCACATGGCATCATTGATTAGCGATGCATTTGTCCAAGAGGCCAGGGTGAGTATTTTCATGATCAAAACCTACCCAAATCTATGAACATTGCTATTACTTTTTACTGATGTATTGCAAACTGTCAGTTAGGTCCTTGTGTGCAGCTGTGGAGTAATGCTTAGTTTTAAATGTTGCCGTCTTATGTTGTAACTTAGAACTTTGTTGTTATACTTGTTAAGTTTCATCTCAAACTCTGCAAACATGTGGGAAGCCATGGCCAAAGACAATCCTGCTGCTCCTCCCAAAAAAAAGAAAAAAAGCAGGAAGAGATCCCTCCCCTATTCAGCTGTCAAAAACAGATGTGGGAAACGTCGGCTAACACAATCAGGTTTGTTATTTGATTACGAGAAAGTATTTTACAAAAACTTGTAATTTATAAAGTTTTTATTTTGTAGGGCACCAGTATGGATGTAAGTTTAAAAAACACTACTTTGAAAAGGCTGTCGCAATGTGTCAAACATTTTCACTAGAAATTGAGATTTTAAAAACCTGTGACTGATGAACCTTGCTTGTGTTTAATGTGTCCAGTTCTGGATCATGTGTGAAAAATGTAAATTGTATTTGTAATAATGTGGACATTTTTTTCTTAGTTTCTTTGCCTTAAACCGACACTAAGGAACTTTTCAACCTTAATAAAACACTTTAATATCTTTTATGACGATACATCGACTTACAACTAGTTGAATGACCCTCTGTCACGGCCTGAGGGTGTCAGTATTGCTTTCACTTGGACTCAGCAGCTGTGAGGAGGGTGGTAGGAACCCTGTGCACTAAAAAACTCCAAATGTGCGAACTGCTTTACGGCATGCGTCACATCATGATAGAACATCGTTTAGCCACCATTAGATTCATGACCTCGTCGCTATCCGTCCTTCACACAGCCACTGGAAACAAATGAAGCCGAGTTCAGTCCCACAGCATGCCACCGGGAGCAGCAATTTACCACGCCACATGCTAGTCCTCATGGGAACTGTAGTATTCCTTCAGGAAAAACGCTACCGCTTTGGTCCACTGGCGCCGCCAAAATCAACAAAAACTGAAAGTTCCTTAGTGTTGCTTTAAGTCATTACGGATCATTTGCATATTAAAATGACTGTGTACTGTAGTTTTTGATTGATTTAACCCAACTCTGCAGCTGGACAAGCCAGAGGAAGGCACCCTGTTCATGAGGACAGCCATCAGATCGAAGATCAGGAGTTAAAAAGCCTTGGTGAGTGCACTGATTTAACAATCAAAGCATGTCATAGCAAACTTCCTGTTTTGGTATGGAGTTTTGTCACTGTCTTGTCCTGTGTTGGTTATTTGATGTTCTGGGTCCTGTTAGTTGTATGTCGTAGTCGGTGTCTTTTTCCCTGTTACATTCTGGTTTCCTGTTTTATTTTGAAGTCTGGTGGTGTCATCCCTGTCTTCCTCTCTTTTGATTACGTCATATGTCTCTCCTATGTCTGATAGTGCCACCTGTTTATTTATTTATTTTTTGTTTTTAGAAACACGTCTTCAAGAGTTAAGGGATACTCTTGTGGAAGTCCCGATCCCAGAAACGACAAATGTGGTTTCTGCCTGGGAACAGAGGCAGCTTCTCACTAATGCAAAAATGAAAATAGCTAGGACGACACTTTTGGATTCAAAACTCTCTGCTGAGAGACTAATCACCCAGAAATGCCACAGATGCTCTGCTCAGGAAGCTGTTGTGAGGTGCCTGGACTGCGTACCACTAGACGTGGAGTTCCTTTGCGCAAAGTGTGATGTGGAAGCCCACAAGAGGAACATCTTCCATGACAGGGAAGCACTCATCCACGGGTTTCTTGAGCCCATTCCCCCAACAACTGCTGTGGTGATGGATGACAGTGGCCAACCTCAGTTTTGTGAACAAGGTATGTATGCATGAACAATACTTTACAATTGGGGTCTCTAACCCTGTTCCTGAAGAGCCCCTTTATAGCATGTTTTAGTTCTCTCCCTGCTTCAACACACCTGAATCTAATGATTCTGTCCCCACCAAGCACAGAGCAAAGCCCATTAATCAGTCTGTTAATGCCAGCAGCAGGTGTGTTGAAGCAGGGAGAGAACTAAAACATGCTAGATAGGAGCTCTCAAGGAACAGGGTTGGAGACCCCTGCTTTGTCAAATGTCCAATTATACTAAAATTCCTTAAATGTTGTGTATCTTTGCACATTTGGAAGAGGGCTATGGCCAATATGTGTTATATTGTGGGGCTATTTTAGAATGAGTTCAGTGTTTCAGGAAATGCATTTAAGAGTTCATAGAGAAACTGTAAATACACCTCTTATGCCTGTTTCCCACTGAATTGCAGTATGCCAGTTGCCTGTTTCTACTCCATCCATCTGTGAATGCTCCCAAGACCCCACAGTCATTCCAGGAAAGCATATTTCTGTGGTTACGATCAATGGTATGTTTTTCTGGAAGTGCAATTTAAGTATTGTTTGACAGAACTTAACCGCTGTGAGCAATGTAAACCTTTTTCAATCCTGGTCATTTTTTCGGCAACTTCCAAATGCCATGTTCAATATCCAGTAAATTGTATGTACAGCTCTGTAAAAACACATTATGATCATGAATTTGATTACTGCTCCCCGACTCTGGAACTCTCTCCCACCAGGCATCCGCAACTCGGACTCTCTTCCTCAATTCATATCCGAACTCAAAACCCACCTGCTTCAATCTGCTTATCACCCGTGATCTCTCTTTTTGCTGTGCTACGCTGTCTTTTTCCTTGCTGTTTTATTTATTTGTGATATCATTTTAATCTCGTGTAAAGTGTCCTTGAGTGTTGTGAAAGGTGCTATGAAATAAAATGTATTATTATTATTATTGTACGGTAATTACTGCAGTGTCTGAAGCCATTGTTTTCTTGTTCACAGGAAAGCATGATGTCTGCTTGCCACAGAAATCCTGCCCATCCTGCTCTGCAGAATGGACACCCGATGTTAAAGACCTCCTTAGATATCGGTACTGGCCAGCCACAAGCAACTGCCAGACATTGTATAAATTTGATGTGTTCAGAACATTTGAGCACATGAAGTTGACTGCACCAGCCATGTCGAGGCAGGCCTTTCTTAAAATGTTGGAGCACAGATCTGCACAAGCTGGAAGGGTAAGTCTGCTGGAATGAAACTGGAACACACAAGAAATGTCTGTCACTGTATTCCAAATAACTGATTGTCAGCTTTCCTTTTTAAAATGCTAATGAAACATCTTATTTTAACATACAGATCGGCAGTATCTGTGGTGATACTTTTCAGCGCAGTTTCTTTGAATTTGCGTTCTGAGTCTTCAAAGTTACAACTTCAAATCATGGTTAACAGAGGCTGTGTCTGAATGTCCACACTATGCCCTAACCCCTCAGTCACTACATAGTGCTGAATCTGTTGGTGATTCGGACACGCAGCTCCCTACTTTGTCCCTCAGCGCTGATCACGTGACTGCCGTCCGGTACCATGGTAACCGCAATGCTCAATGGTAATATTAGCCGTCTAGGGAGCATCGATGCTCACTACTTTTTCAGATGTATTGTGGGAAATTTCTAGTGCACTTCTTTTTTGCTATCTGGACATTTGGACAGCCCTGGAAATGGCGTCTTCACTATGTAGTGCCCTATAGAGGGAATACTGTGGACATTCGGACACAGCCAGTGCCAATTTGTTGCTGCATCATACTGCCCTAGAACATCAAATACTACATACAATACAGCAATTCCAAATTTGTCTGTAGATGTTGCAATAATGACTGTCAATTCAGTGTATACTCGTACCTACTAATTATTCATCACACTTTCTCTATTTTCTCCCCAGTGGAAAGACCTGGCCTCCATCCTGGCAGCCAGCATGATTTCTAATCCCAGCCAACCTGCCTGCAGCCATGAAGCAATGGAGCACACATCGTTTTGTTCTGTTCATTAATATATATATTTTTTTATTAAAAGTTTTTAGGTCATGTACATGGTGTTTATTTGGTTATTGTTGAAACTTTACTCAGTACATCTATTAAGGTCAAGTGCAACTTTGAGGTGGAATACTTATATTTTAAATAAGTTCTCAGTACTTTGTCCAACAGTGATTAAATAAGAAGGGTTACTGTTAGTAGCATGAGAAGAATTCACATGTGTAGTTAGAGCTCTATAGAACTGTTATGTAATTTGTGATTATGTTTCCACAATTAAAAGCAATGAAATCGTTGTCCAAGCTGGTTCATTGACTGACAACTCTGAAGATCTACAAGAGTAGTCATGACATGTAAACTATTAGCACCATGCATTATACTTGGTATCTCACTGCATTTTCTTTCATTAATTTAACATACAGTAATTCATTTCATTTTGGAGAGAGACATTAATTAAATGACCTGACATCCTTTTGAATCACTTCACCCTGATAGTAGGCTGCAGTCTTTTACATTGCATAACACAAATTACAATCCCGTTGTCTATATGAACTTAAACTTCAAGTAAAAGGGTGTTTGCTGTAGACTGACAGTGAGCCTAGCTAGTTGTAAAATACAATAATATAAGTACAATACAGTAATAGAATAATAGAAAATAGTATTCTGGCAGGGAGGTAGGAAACTCAGTATAACTCTGTAGAATTGTACAGACAGTCTTGCTGCATGTTATTTTAATAATTGTGTTATTTTGTATAGCACTTTTACAGTGACCCAAACATGCTGTACATAGCATACAAAAATGTAAATTGTCACATACATCAACTTCTTGAATAAATTTTGGCAACTCACCTTCCCTAAAAACAAGTTTGACTGATTGCATCCAGTGAGGCCCTGAAAACGGTGTATGCAAGTAGACCTGGAGACTCTTCCAGGTCATGATAGTTAAACTTTGTCGTAGGACAACAGTGAAGACATCAATTTAAGTGTTTCAACCGAGGGAGTAACATAGTCAGTATGAAAACTGTGGTCACCTGCTCTTTCTCAGAAGTGACCTATGAACCTTGAACCACACTTCTCAAGGCTTATACGAGGGTGGACCCAAAAGTTCCCCGACTGTGGTTATAACTTTTTATTTTTTAATCTTCGCAATTATTTGAAACCGTCACCTCCAAAATACTCTCCTTAGGCTTGAATACAACGCTGCACCGGAGATTTTCATTGTTCAGAAGAGTCGCTATGACCGTGCGTAACTGTGCCGATAAGATAGAACTTCGATTTTCCCTCCCCCGCCTGTATGCCTGTCTTACCTTTCTGCTGCCGCTCCAGTTTCATCTTTGACAACAAAAAGCAGTCGCCTGGGGCCAGATCAGGGGAATATGGCGGTGGGGAGGCTGGCTGGTCACGGTTTTAGTCAAAAAATATGCTTTACGCACAACATTTCGTGCTATTTCTGTGCGTAACGGGGCGTCCTGTGGTCTGCTGCCTGTTATGATGAGGCCATTTCCGGGTGCCTTCGTCTCCCTGCTTCTAATAACCGCCTGAGGATGATCTGTCTGGATCTCTACAATACTCCCATCAGATCTGCAATGTCATAAAAAGTCCTGCATGGATCTACCAGGACGTCTTCTTCAGTTTTTGTGACGTTTTCCTCTGTTCTGGAAGTGGATTGTTGTCCTCTGCGTGCCTGGTCTTCGTGATGTAATCCGATCACTCTTAGGGCGAATCCCAATTCTCTGCTTAATCCTCAATCTTACTCCTCATTCCTCAAAATGCGCGCTCCCGTGAAGTTAAGTGCTGTCCCATTCCTTAACAAGTTGAGGGAAGGAGCGAGACTAAGGAGCGTTATCTCCCTTAATTTTGAGATTCTACCAGACCTACCTTGGAGTTAAGGAGAATCCAGAATGCTTGTTAATAGTTCGTTTTGCTGTTATTTTATTAATAAAAAATGGTGTATATTACTTTGGGAGTAGTTGTATTAACTTTCTATCACAAATAATATTTACAAAGGCTATTAGAAAGAAATCAAGAAAATTCATTTGAATGCATTTATTAACAAGGTCACACATGCAAAATGTTAAACATTTCTAATGCAGGGCGCATTACTTACAGTTATAAAGGGCGTTGTTATGGATCATTGACCAAAATTATCACTGCTGCCACCCCCACCACCCCCCACCACCACCACCACCGCGCTAAATTGTGCAGCGCCTTGACAACGGAGAGGGGAAAAAAACAGCGGTCCACGCGTGTGCGCTCTCTCTCTCCTTCGGACGGTCCACAGAAGCGTCGCGCTAGCCGCTAGCCCCCTCCCGACGGTCCAAAAACTCCCCGCCGCACGCTCCCCCCTGGCTACACTTTTTTCCTGCAGGAACGCTGCACTTCTGGCTTTCTTCTACCCTCTTGCGCAGTGCTGCCCCCTGTGGTCCAAGGACGTAACTGTCTTTAAGGGTTGTCCCATTTCCAAGTGACATTACATTCCTTAACACTTGTTTTTAGGAGGCACTTAATTTGAGATTGAGGATCAAGGTTGAGGAGTGAGGATTAAGCAGAGAATTGGGATTGGGCCTTAAAGGGCCCAAACCACTCAGACACCCTAAGAATCCTTCTTAAAGAATGTCTGCAACATGGTGAGTGTTTCTGCCGCTGTTTTTCCCAATAAAAAGCAAAATGTTTTGACAGAGCGCATATCAGTGGATATCCGCCATCTTGAAAAATCGAAGAGCGGGGTGTAACTCTGTCAACATAAACAATGACTGTCAGCTGACCGCATCACGGGGGAAGACCAAACCTGGCACAGTTATGCATGAGGCTATCCTGTAGCGACATCTAGCGGCCAAAGTCGGAAATTCATTGTATTTTTTTATCAATAGAATCAGTCCGGAAACTTTTGGGTCCCCCCTCGTAGAGCAGCTACAGACTAGGTAGACACATTTTTGGGAAGCTCTTGACCTGTACTATTGTGTCCAATAGTAAACTAGAAGGGTGGGTCAAAAATTAAGGTGAAATATGACGCTTAATACCTTTCCTCTCTTTTAACCCTCCTATCAGATTACAGGTAAAGTTGACCTTCTCTAAAGTTTGAAGATCTAAAAAGATTATATTTAAAATGACTTTTTCCTGTATGAAACTTCTTGTGCTTGCCTTAATAAGTGTGATAATCATAAAATGAAAAAGCGTAATTTCACATACTTGCAACCACATGTTTACATCACAGAGATACTGCTCAGGTAAATTTGACCCGTCAGTCAAACTAGAGGTATAAGGATGTCAGAAATGTCAAATTATGTCTTTATTTGCATTGCCACTGTGAGACATATTTCATCACACACACACACACACACACACACACACACACACACACACACACACACACACACACACACACACACGTACCGCTTTATCAGTGTTGGGAGGGTTACTTTTAAAATGTATTCCCCTGCAGACTACATGTCTTAAAATGCAATCTGTAATTAATTCCCTTGGAATAGTCAAGTAATGTTTTCAATATTTTTTGGATTACTTTTAGTTTACTTCAAATTAGTCTAGCACAGTGTTTCTCAAACCTTTTGTGCCCAAGGCACACCAAAGGACTGCCAGCTTTACTGGGGTACACTGTGGAACTGTAGTTCCTCTATACAGTCAAAGAGGAGTTTTGGGAGCAGGTTGACTTCCAGTGAAGCTGAAACAGGAAGTCATGTTAAAAAGGCCACAAGGTCTGCTTTGATGTTGTGGAGGGACAATGTTTGGAAGAGGTCAGCGCAGTGCTGGGAGACGGGGCAGATGGGGGCCCCTTAAATCCAATCAAGCTTATGTGGTTTGAACGATAAGAAGTTTGGACCAAATGTGTTAAATATGTGAAGCAGTATGTTAAAAATCCATTTTGAAGGCTTTTGTCACCACACAAGCATTACTAGCCAACTGTCCATAATCTCTTCACAAAAGACACACATATCTTCAATGTTGTACAACAAAAACTTAAAAGGCTCCAGAATTACTTCTTTTTTCTCATCATCAATATCCAGGGTGGCGTCAAAGAAGTTTGCCAGTTGCTGCACAGCCTCCTCAGTGTATGATGTGTCGTCCATGTTCAAAATGTCAGGCATCTCCACCCCAGCTGAAAACAGTTGTGGGTTAGCCTGCACCCATTCTGCTGCTTTCTTTCAGTGAGCCACAAGGGCCATCATACTGGTCTAAAGAAAGAAAAGTGTCAATTGTTGTCAAGACATGAAAGGTCAACTCACAGAATTTAACATGAAGTGGAGATCAGGCCTTCCTCTTCTTCAGTTGATTCCACCCCTGCACAACTGGAGCAGCTGTTTGTTGACGACTTTTCTTTCTCTCTTCAGCCTTAAAAGTATTATGTTGCATTAGATAAAAACAAAGGTCACAAAATCAGTTCATAAATCATGTCCGGGCATGGAAAACATAACATTGACTGTAAACAACAGATATTTATTGAGACAAAAGGAATGTAAACTGACCTCTGTCATGTCATCCAATTTTCACTTTAGGCAAAAAACTGGTGGCACCTCACCTGCCAGAAGGACTTTTGACTTATCTGTCCAATGAGCCAAATATCTTGCCATGACTATAATAGAAGGCAAAAAGGGTGAATACATTAAAATCACACGTGCTGCCCTGAAATTATTCAATTCTGGCAACAAGTATGAGAATGGGAAAACAACAAGACAGATGACATTTCAATGTGCAAATCTTCAATCGGTTAATCAATTTATGGCATTCTACCTTCCAAGATCAAAGTTTTTAATGAGCATGACACACCGCCATTTTTGCAGGGTTGGCATGTCTGCCTACAAAAACATACAGACATATTATTTCATATAAATCAAATTAGCAATTAAGTAACTTTTTTGAATGAGCAGGTGAACAGTGTGTACAAAAACACTGACAAGTGCACTACACTTACCTTTAAAGCGAGGGTAGAGGATGTTGTCCAAAAGCACTTTTTGTCATACTGAGTGAAATGCTCCTTGCCCCCTGGGAGAAGTCAATACATTATGTGTGCGGACAAAGGTGCAGAAAAAAATCTGAAAACTGTAGCGACCACAGGACAGTAAAAACTTCAACCAATCGTAAGGTGCGGACCGCTCTCAAGAAACCAATCAAATCCCTTTGCCGTTCTACCAGCCCCCTGGGCGTACCTTTCAATGGCGTGCACTGGCCCTGGTTCAGTGCGCACGCACGTTGCCAAGGCGCTTGCGGCGCTCGCGGCTCACGTGAAAAATAGAACGAAGCAGAGCGGGCACGCTGCGCTCCTATGTGCGCTGTGTGCGGGCAGTCAGAAAAGTTAATAACATTTGAGGTGATCACAAACTCCGTGCGCGTGGCTCTTCCGCATCCAGTGCGTTTGCTCCCAACGGGAGCTCCTCCAATGGGGTGGGAGCTGGAGGGAGCTAGGCGGAGCCTTGGGGAGATGCTACATTCATGCTACATGCTAGTTTTCCAAGATCGCCGACCCTTGCTTTAAATAAAATGTCACTTTTTTATGTGCCTCTACGTGGCTCTGCAACTTGAGCAATTCTGCAGGATTGAACTTCAGCCACAGTGGACAGTGAAACTGCATGCAGCATGTCCTGCAGCCTTCATTATTGGGGGTGGTGTCCACTCTGATAATTGAAATATGCATCTGCAAGAGAAATTATGTTGTCATCAGGATACGGTGCTTCTCCAACAACCACCCATGGGTCACCCCTGAACTGAAAGTCCTCGTGAACCTAAAGAAAAAGGCTTTCATCTCAGGGGATAGAGATGAGCAGAGGAGAGTCCAGCATGAGCTCCAGTGGAGGATCAGGTGGGCCAAGAAGGACTATGGCAGGAGGCTGGAGGAGCATCTGGCCCAGAACAACGCTTGGGATGTGTGGAGAGGACTGAAGAACATCTCTGGATTTGGGCAAAGTACCAGAGGGGCAGCCGATGGAGAACAGCGCTGAGCGGATGAATCAAAGTGTCTTCTCCCCCGCCCCCCCAGCTCCTCTTCCGGTCCTCCCCTCTCTTCACATGTCTCCAGCCCAGGTGACATCTCCCCCCTTCCTCGGCCACAGCCAGTTTCACCAGACCGCTCCTGCCCCACACTGACTGTTTCCAGCACCAGCCCCCCCCCCCCCCCCCCCCCCCCCCCCCCCCCCACCCCCCCCCCCCCCCCACAGATCAGGTGAGGAGAGATCTAAGGCGACTGAAGCACAGGAGATCTGCAGGACCAGACAGCATCTGTCCCAGGCTGCTGAGGACCTGTTGGACCAGCTCTGCCAGGTTCTCTGCCCCCTCTATAACCTGAGCCTCAGCCTGGAGACGGTCCCCGTCCTGTGGAAGACCTCCTGTATGGTCCCTGTTCCCAAAACGGCGCACACCAAGGAACCGGCCCACTACAGACCTGTGGCCCTGACCTCCCCCCTCATGACGACCATGTAGCGGTTCCTCTTGGTCCACCTCCGCTCCGTGGTGAACTCCTCACTGGACCCGCTGCAGTTCACCTACAGGCCCAACATCGGGGTGGAAGACGCCGTCATCTACCTGCTGCAGCGGGCGCTCACCCACCTGGAGACTGCTGGCAGAGTTGTGAGGGTCATGTTCTTCAACTTCTCCAGCGCCTTCAACACCACCAGGCCAGCACTGCTGCGGGGGAAGCTGGAGGACGCGGGAGTGGACGGACACATGGCTGCCTAGATCATCGACTCCCTCACTGTCCGTCCACAGTACGTGTGGCTGCGTGACTGTGACTCAGAGGCGGTGGTCTTCAGCACGAGGACGCCACATGGACACCGTCCTCTCATCTTTCTTCTTCACCATACACACCTCGGACTTCACCGACAACACAGACTGCTGCCATCTCTAGAATTTCTCCGATGACCCCGCCATTGTAGGCTGTGTATCGGAGGGGGAGGACATTGAAACAGTGAACAGTTTCAAGTACCTGGGTGTTCACCTCAACAGTAACCTGGACTGGTCCCACAACACCAACGCTCTGTACAAGAAAGGTCAAAGTCGCCTCCACCTTCTGAGGAGACTCAGATCCGGGTACATAGAGTTAATCATATTTTCCTTGTTTTTACCTTTCTATTATCAATCTACTACGATTTGCACTATTACTTGTTCTATTACACCTTTCTTTTTTTTTTAATTTTTATTGGAGAGGTTGGCAACAATTCTATACATTAATTCATTATTATCCTTGTCTTTTCCAGTTTTGCTCATCCCCCCCCCCCCCCCCCCATTTTTTTTTTTTTTTCACCCAAAGACAAACAAACACAAAACAAACATTGGGGGCCTACAGGTATTACACTTCTCAAAAAATGAGGAGAAAATTATATATACACATGAAATTATAGATAATAAACTAAAATATTAGTAATACGCTAATACTTTCTAAACAATTCGCATGTGAGTGGAGTTTGGTAAAATCCTTCCGAAGGGGGGATACAAAATGAATCCATTTATTCCAGATTGAGTTGAATTTGTCCCTTTGGATTCACAGGGAATATGTCAATTTTTCCATTTTAAATATTTCCAAAGTTATTTGCAACCAGTCATCAAAGGTTGGTGGAGTTTCATTAAGCCATTTTCTCGTAATTGCTTTCTTACTGGCTGCTAGAAGAGCTTGGAATAATTTTATATCCCCTCTTCTGTTCAAGGATGGTACCACACCCATGTATAGATTGATAAAGTCGAAAGAAATTTTGACTTTAAAGACCTCTTTCAGAGCTTTATAAATTTCTAGCCAGTAGTGATGTAGTTTTGGACATTCCCAAAATAAATGAAAATGATTTGCCTCAAGTGAGCCGCATTTCTTCCAACACTCTGCATTTCCCTTTCTGTATTTATCCTGATATGGGGTCCTGAAAAATCTGATGACATTTTTCCAACAATGTTCTCTCCATGTTAATGAATTCGTTGAGGTCCATTGAAACATACAGATCTTTTCCCAGTTTTCAACAGTAATATCAATTCCTGCCTCCTGTTCCCATTTCCTCTTTATATATAAAGTATTTTCGTTCTTTGCGTCTATGATGCCTTTATACAGTTTAGAAATTCCCTTGTTGAATTAATTATCAAAGGCTGATTTCATGATTTTAAAAAAGACTGATTCTGTCAATGATAAATTCGAGATTTTGCAGTGTTTAACAAAGTAGTCCCGCATTTGGAGGAACCTGAAGAAATCCGTTTGATCTAATCCAAATTTAGTTTGTAGGGTTTGGAAATTCTGCAGTATCCCCTTATCAGTGAAGGAAAAGTAGGTTGTTAATCCTTTTTTAATCCATGATTGAAATCTTTTATCACTTTTGTTAGGGTGAAAGTCTGTATCAAAGGCACACCATCTGAAATTTTTTAGAATGTTTCCTATTTCGCAGATTTTAGTCATCTTATACCATACTTTTAATGTATGGTCCATCCATGGATTTTGCCCTTCTAATTGATCTGCTAATTTTTTGTCTGCAATTATGGCTTGTAAAGGAAAGTTATGTGATATATTAACCTCAATTGTTTTCCATGTCCCTTTGAAATGTGGGTTACACCACTGTAACAGGGGGATAATTTGTGCGGCATAGTAATAATATTGTAGACAGGGGAGTTTCGCTCCACCCTTTTCTTTGCCTAATTGAAGAACATTATAACGGATCCTGGGTTTGTCCCCCTGCCATAAAAAACGAGAGATCCATTTATCCCATTCCTTAAATTGACTGTCTTTCACTTCAATGGGTAACGTTCTGAACAAATACAACAGTCGGGGAAGTATCGTCATTTTAACGGCTATGATTCTTGAATTTAAATTTAAAAAAGGTAGAAGGCTCCATCTATTTATATCTGCTTTAATTGCTCGTGATAATGGATCGTAGTTTGCTTGTAGCAACTTAGAAGTATCTTTTGTGAGTATTATTCCCAAGTATTTTAAAGATTCAGCTTCCCAATTAAGGTTGAAATTATCTTTGAGGTGACTTGAGATATCGCAGTTAAGGGTTATCACTTGAGATTTTGATATATTAAGCTTGTAGCCAGATAACTCTCCAAAGCTGGTTAACATCAACTTTGGAAATGATTCTTCCGGCTCCTCCAAAAAAACCAAAACATCATCAGCAAACATTGCTACTTTCTGTTCATTCCCGGCCATTTTAATTCCTTTATGCTCTTTGGTCTGTCTAATCAATTGACCAAGGGGTTCAATATAGATGGAAAAAAGAAGAGGAGAAATCGGGCATCCCTGTCTCGTCCCCCTCTTCAAGGGGAAGGGGTCAGAGATATCCCCATTGATCTTTACTCGAGCCCTTGGTTTATCATAGAGAGATTGTATTAACGTAATAAAGTTTTCATTAAAGCCAAATTTTTCCATTACTTTATAAAGAAATACCCATCTAACTGAATCAAATGCTTTCTCTGCGTCTAGTCCTAGAATTATTGCTCTGGTCTTTTCATTATTTATTTGACTAATCACATGTAATGAATGTCTGATGTTATCTGAAGTTTGTCTTTGTTGAATAAAACCACATTGATCTAAGTTTATCAAATCAGGAAGAAATACTTCAAGTCTTTGAGCTATAATTGAAGTGAATAATTTATAATCTACATTGAGGACACTGATGGGGCAATAGTTACTGCAATCCTGCTGGTCTTTGCCCTCCTTAGGTATAACTGAAATAACTGCGTCTTTCCAAGATGGGGGTATTTCACCATTTTGAATGGTCCAATTAAAAGTCTTTAGGAGGGTAGGGGTTATTTCCTCTTTCAAGGATTTATACCATTCTGCGGTATAACCATCAGACCCTGGGGATTTTCCTATTTTTTGTTTTGAAATTGCCAAATGTAGTTCCTTAGTTGTTATAGGTTGCAGCAATTTTTCATTTTGTACGTTTTTTAATGTAGGTAGATCTAATGTTTTTAAGAAGTCCTCTATTTGTGACTCATTTGACATTTGTGGTTGGGAGTATAATTCCTTGTAAAACAGTTCAAAACTTTCTTGAATTTTTCCCGGTTTATTTTCCACCTTCTTGGTATGTGGATGTTTTATCTTATAGACCGAACTCTCCATTCTTTGTTTGCGTAGTTTATATGCTAATAACTTAGTTGACTTACTCCCAATTTCATAATACTTCTGTCTCAAAAGACAAGTTTTTTCTGAATATCCTGAGTATAGATATTATCAATTTCATTTTTAATCATTTTAAGTTCCTCTTTTATTTTTGAGTCATTTTTGAGATTGTCTATTTGTTGCAATTGTTTCAATTTTCCTTGGAGATTGGAAAGTTTTTGCCGTTTCATTTTCTTTAAATAGGATGTTAGGGAAATAATTTTCCCTCTCATCACCGCTTTCAAAGTATCCCACAGAATTGTCTGAGGCACATCACCTTTATCTTTTAGTTCAAGATAGTTTTTTATGTCCTTCTTGAGTTTTAGTCTTATTTCAGAATTATTCAGTATGTCGGCATTTAAAGGTGCATTAAGGAGTTTTACAACCTTAAAAATACTTATTTTCCACCATAAATATGTTACACATTTTTAATGATGTGTACAATGTGCCCTGACATATTCATTGCAAGAACCTCTAACAGCGCTAAATTGTCACTTGAAAGTTGCAGTGCCGGTCCGGCACCAGCATTTTTTGGGGGAAATTTGAAAGGAATGACGTAATGCACGCTCCGCTGGTTAGGTTTCGCTGTGTCCGCCATTACTCCGCCAGATGCTTAGTGAGCAACAGCTGAGCAGGAGCTTCCAGAAAGTAAGAAAAGACTGGCTTCTAGCACTGCCACAACTCCAGCACAGACCCACCAGGTAAAAGAAACTTAAATCTTACTTGAGCGCTTCTAAACGAGCGAAGACGGAGTCCCCCTCTTCCGTGCACGCGAGCCACAGGGAGGAGTTTTTCACTAAGCTGCATTACGCCCAAGGCCTGCGCTGTTTCGCATAAAACGTGCAAACTCCTTAAGGCACCTTTAACTTCCACAGGAGGTTTCTAACCCTTTTTTCTAAGTTGATTGACATTGAAATAGGGCTGTGGTCTGAAAGATCAATTGTCTTTATTTTGCATTCTCTTACTCTGAAACATTCATTACTGAACATGAAAAAATAGTCTATTCTTGAATAGGTTCTGTGTGGGCATGAGTAATATGTATAATCTCTACTTTTGGGGTATAGTTCTCTCCAGACATGAATTAACTTTTTTCGATAATGAATTTTCTTGATTAATGGATTTTGATACATCTAATTGGTGATTTAATCTAATATTAAAGTCTCCTCCACAGATTACTACACCTTGAGAGTTTACCATTATGTAAAATACCTGTCTATAAATGTTCCAATCACTTCCTGGTGGGATATAAGTATTTATAAGTGTTACATCTAGTCCTTCAATTCTTCCCGCAATTTTAATAAACCTTCCCTCATCATCCTGCATTTCGGAAATGTGCTCATAGTTGAGAGAACTTGAAATCAATATTACAAGTCCTCTTCGGGACCCTGCTTTATAGGATGAAGAAAACACCGATTTAAACCCCTGTCTTTTTAATTTAGCATGCTCTAACTGACTCAAATGAGTTTCCTGGATAAATGCTATTTGGGCTTTTTCACGTCTCAATTTTGTCAAAATTTTACTTCTTTTAATAGGGTTCATAACTCCATTTACATTGAAAGAAACAATTTCAACCAGTTCTCCTTGCATTTGAACATTTAGTATGTGTTACCTGCATGCTTACCCCTTTTAACAACGAAAAAATATCTGAAATAATTACAACAAAAATATAATCCATCATGAATACTAGGGATGAGCGAGTGCACCACTATCTGTATCTGTATCTGTATCTGTTTACCCATCCAAATTACCTGTATCCGTATCTGTACTCGGAGGGGGCGTGGTCTAAACCGGAAGTGGGCGTGGTTTAACTGGAAACGGACTCGGGCAGAAATTGGTACACTATTTTAAGTCTGAAATTGATATGGATTGCTCAGAAGTCGCCATATTGATTCTTCATTTGAAAACAATTTACAGAACAGTCTCAATGATGCAATGTAAAGATTTTTTTTTTTTTTTTTTTTTTTTTTAGTCAGAACATGAATATTTTTAAAGTTATATAAATTATTATTTATTCACACAAAAGCCTCAGAAATAAAATTTGAATATTTTTGGTCACAATAGTAAAGGAACTATTCACAGAACAAGTATTTTTTATTGAGTCAGAACATGAACATTTTAATTGTATGAATGCCTCCCCCCATGATCCCCACCGGAATCTCCCCGGCGTCCAGGGAAACCTCTCATACACCCCTGCTGAGCTTCCTGGTCATGTCTGCGGCTGCAGTGCTACGGACATGACCAGGACGTGGACCTCGGTCCAGTTATCATCTCTCTCCCACAGATCACAGCCTCCCAGTGGAGCGCAAGCCCAAATTATTATGAAAAAGAAGAGAAATAAGGGGAAAAAAACGCGAGGGGAAACGAAACTTAAACCTCCCCGAAAAAAACCCCCCGTGCAACACAATCACCCGACGTTTCAACCTTATAAGGTTTTCCTCAGGCACAATGCACGCTACATAGAAATAAAATACCGCATTTTTAATTTATCAGCTCCGATTGGCTTCTCTCACCAGGATCCTGTCGTCTCAGTGGAGCATGGAGCAGAATGAAGGACCAATGAGGATCTCCCATCAGCACGAGTACGAATAATGACAGACAATGCTCGGGCTGTACTCGGATTCAGAAAAAATGCATTATCCGTAACGAGTACTCGTTTAAAACGAGTATTCGGCTCATCCCTAATGAACACTAAACAAGGTCCCAGTCTTACTTCCAACCCTAAGGTCCATTTACTGACCCTGTGCTTAGCTGAGGGATAGCCTCTGTTCCACCAACGTGTTTGAGGGCCCTCCACTATGATGTCTGTTGCACCTTTCAATACATTTACAGTTTTTCTGAAATGCTAAAACACATTTCACAAATGTTTCCTTTGTGTTCCCCAATGTCTAAACACAACACCCTTTTCTAAAGCGACACAAACACAACCACACCTTCTCACTTCAAAACTCAAACTTTCACAGCAAAAGAGCAGCTCGAAGCTTTCAAAAATTTAAACACTATACACATCATTACACACTACAGCAAAATAACTGAAAACAAAATGGTCAATTTGTGAGAAGGGTTCTGTTTCATAACTGCCAATGCATATTTTTAGAAACTTTACAGTCACGGATCTTCTTAGATCTCTGAGGATTAGGCATTTAGATTTGTGAGTTTCATATGAAGAGTATAAATCTATAGAAAATACTGCATGTACACTACTGCAACACAACTCAATCCAAAAACAGAATCTATTGCACACTACAGTACTCTTGAAAAAATGTTCAGGGTGTGAAGTTTTTATATTTATATTTTATATTTATTCATTCATACCACACACACACCACAATCACTGTGCGGCATCATGTCGCTGAGCTGCATCGGGCCACATCACCTCATCCACATCGCAGGCTATATTCTCTCTTGCCAGGCACCGCAGGAAAAAACCCCTGGAATGGCGAATCCATCCTTGGAAAGCAGTGGCGTTACTAGGATGCCAGGTGTGGGTGGGCGCTCTGTTGCTCTGAAGTCACGGAGTCATTGACTTTTTTTTCATGTATTTTTTTCCTCATTCTTCCGTGATGGTTAATAATGGAGATGAATTATTTCTTTGGAATTATTGCAGGACTGGTGATGCAGATGAATGAATCAGATCGGAGTTTGGGTCTGAATGCTGAGAGGGGATTTTTTTAAGCAGCAGCACCAGCCAATCAGGGAGCTTTATTTCGAGGGTGTGGACAGGTCAGCTCGGAGCTGATCGGCTCCTCTCAGAGCACCACACACAATAGGATTTGCGATCAGAAATATTAAACATGTTCATTATCTACGATCTCCCCTTCCGACGCCTCCCGAGAGGCTCCGACCGGAAAAAATCTCTCTGAACCCCCCGCACACTACACGAAGATCGGACCCGAACTCATTATCATACTCCCGACAGTCGGACCTTGTCGGCTTCGGCCGGGTGCAGAAGATCGGGGCAACAGCCTGATCAGGAGTGTGTGCTGGGCTTAAACTGACCCACAGGTTGACGTGGCCCGCCCACTTTCCCGCCGGGCAAAAACCAAAACACAGACGATAGAACTTCCGGGTCACGGAGATCGAAGAAATTGAAAAATCACATTAAAGTCTGCTCTGTGGCCGCATTTCAACTTTCCTTTATTTGATCTGTCTTAACAAACGGGATATTGAAAAACAAACCAATTTTCATTTATTTGTTTTTATTTTAAAAACAGAAAAAGGAAAAATAACTCATTTTTTAATATTTTGTTTTTTGATTCTTAATTGAATATCAATTGAACGAATGATACACGAATTGAGTAGAGCCTGGCGATCATACACAAGGGATGAAACATCCTTGCAAATTAAAGCTAGTATTAGCCACAATGCAGACAGGCGGAACGCTGTGCACACTGCTGGCGCCGCCATCTTCTGACGGGAGTGTTGGCCAAAAGTCGGCGCTGGTGCTCATTTTCGTCACTTATAATTTCCACCACTTGGCGAAGAATTTCCTCATCGGTGACTTGACTGTTTGAGATGAGAGGTCTTAATCTTTGTCGAAGATCCCCATGTTTTGCAGCTCGACCTTGGTACACTGTGTGGAGAAAAACCTCTTGAATGGTTTTTGGATCATATCAGATACCTGTGTTGGCCTGCCTTCACTGGAACAGGAGCTTTTGCTTGAGCCCGATCATTCGACACAGAAACTGCTTTGGTGACTCCTCTTCAGTTTGTCTGGAACACATCAGCTCCTGGAACATTTCAGTCGTCGCTTTTTCACCAAGATGGGACCTGAGGAAACCTTTGAGTTCAGAAACACTCATTTCCTCCTTGTTCATAAGCATGTCTTTAAAGGTGCCAGGTTTAACAATTCTCAGCACACCCCGGACCACTTCTGCTTCTGCAAAGCCCTCTCTGAGTCCTTCATCAATTTGCTTACTGAGGGTGTTGTAGCTTATGTTGGAACTCTGATCCCCAATCTGGCCTTCATGTACTTTGAATTCACGTCTTTGGAGGTAGGAGAGATCTTTCAGGGGAACCATCCTCTCTTGGGTTGGTTGTGGCATTGGGTGGGCTTCTGATTCAATATAATGGTTGGGCATAATGACTGATGGGGCAGCTGTTGCTTCACACTGTCTAAGCCTCTCACCAAGTTCCTCATACATTTTTTTCAAATTTTCCACTGATTGTGTGGTCGTGTTGGCATGCGTGTTAGAGTGAGAATGGGGCTGTTCGTATTGTGTGGTGCTGGAAGGCAGGGATGATTGAGGTGTAGGGTCGAGAATTTCAATGGGTGGATCAAGTTTAGCATGTACATGAATATTACATATTAAATAATTCAATACCAACAACTGAGTCATACTCTCATCTTCAATATCTAACAAAAAGTCAGACTGCAGATAGGAGGTAACATAGTCCATGCAGCCAGGCCCGGCCTTAACCAATCCGGCGCCGTAGGCAAGATTTTCGGTGGCGCCCCCTTGCATTTCCAGCGTATACTGAATACTAACAAGAAACTTGATAGATTTGTCTTTGACAATTGTGTTATTCAAAGGAAGATAATTCCCAATCAGCATCGTCAACAAAATAATAAATTATAGATAAATATATATGCAAAATTAAATGAATATATGAAATATAATATGAATACTGAACATGAAGTATAAATAGCACGGAAAATCAAACATCAAGCTTCTTTCAGCAGAAGTCACTGGAACAGGAGGAGTGGCAGAGATTCTCAGTGTAGACCACATGTTGGGGTAAAGTTCTGCCACCTTCTTCTCATGAAGAAATAAATCAAATGAAAGGAGAAAAAAAAACATATACATGTATGATGTTCACTATGGAGTGCATGTATAATATACAATGCAGTGGTTTCTGATTTGCAAATTAGATGTTCAATTTATTGTCATTACAGTGGAATGCTGAATAGCACAATGTAAAGCAGCAGTGGACTGCAGTACTGATGTTATAATACACATCTGACTGAATTACAGCAGTGCTGATATTCACAGCAGCATCCCTGTCCTGTGATACTCTAAATTAACATTACCGATGAGCCCACAGCTATAAGATATTGGTGGAAAAGTGACTATTACCAGCAGGGTCAATGTTATGGCAATTAAAAGGTTTAAAAAATGAATGAAAGAAAATGTAAACACCGTCTGAAATGATCTAGTATAAATTTTCCTGAGGAATGTAAGCTGAGAACACCAGTAGTTATCTACATGATCTACAGTATTTTCCATAACAACAAGCCCCTCCACATTATTGATATTGATGAGTGATTAGCAGTCATGTTGCTTAATCCAGGTTAATGTCACGTTCTGCAACAAAGACATAATTTCATGCAACATTACCTCTGTCTTTCTCTCGTTTCTCCGCCTCGTTTTCTTGTTTTTTCTTCCTGGGTCACCGGGACAGTTCGTTTTGACATCTGTTCATACGCTGATGAGGGGACGTCCAGTGGAGTGAATCGCGAAAGGGGGGGGCAGCAGCTGGGGGGCGTGGAGGACTCAGTAAATAATATGGTAAACTACTGGAATTAATTAATTGTCTTCGCTTAAGAGTACAATGACTTCAAAAAAATTGTGAAAGTTGCACCTTTTCTTCTTTCCCATTTGTACTGCTGGAGCAACGGCGCTGGCGCCCCCTGATGGACGGCGCCCTTAGCATCTGCCTATACTGCCTATGCCACAGGCCGGCTCTGCCTCTGATGGTTATGATTTTATCATTAAAGAATTTAAGAAAGTCATGGCAGTTTAAAGATTCTGGGATTATTAGTTCCACTACAGTATGACTGTTTGTCAGTCTGGCTACATTGTTGAACAGAAACCGAGGGTTATTTTTGTTTATTTCTATTAAACAAGAGTAATATAATGTCTTGGCTTTAAAAAGAGTTTGTTTATAGCTTAGCAAGCTACATTTCCAAGCCTTCAGAGATTGTTCTGATTTAGATTTACGCCACAGTCTTTCTAATTGCCAAGTTTTTTGTTTGAGAGCACAGGTTTCAGAATTAAACCATGGAGCAACGCGCCTGGGTCGATTGGTTTTCAGCTGCAACGGAGCCACTGCGTCGAGGGCAGATTTTAGTGAGTGCATAGCACTGTCAACGAACTGATCACTATTATCACCACTGGTCAATAAGCTCATTTCTGTGAGTTCACAAGATAATGCAGCAAATGCAGGCTGGATCAATTCTTTGTACCGAGCCACAGATTTTTCAGATAATGTCCGTATCAGCTGAATTTTATCTTTTTGAGCAGAGTAGTCTTCAATTAAAACCTGAAAAGTAATCAAAAAATGGTCTGAGAGTATGGGGTTCTGAGGGAGAACATTTAGGTCAATGACCTCTATCGCATATGTTAAAACCAGATCCAGGGTGTGTTTGTGACTATGAGTGGATTCATCAACATTTTGAGTGAAACCGATGCTATCTAATACTGCAATAAACGCATTACTCAAACTGTCACCAGAATCATCCACATGGATGTTAAAGTCACCTATTATCAGGATCTTGTTATGAGTCAATACTATATTGCTTAAAAACTCTGAGAACTCAGTTAAAAAGTCAGAGTAAGGACCAGGAGGTCGATACACAATAATTAATAACACAGCTTTTTGATTCTTCCAATTTGGACAAGTAAGCGTTAGTATTAAGTAGGGCTGGGACGACGCGTCGACGTCATCGATTACGTCGACGCAAAAAATACGTCGACGCAAAAACTGCATGTCGATGCGTCGTTCCAGAATAAAAAAAAAATGGCGGCGGCATCGAGCAGCAGCAATTATTTAGATTCAACCGATTTAGCCGCACTTAGCGGGGGCCACGGCAGGGGAGCTTCAGTGCAGGACATAATCTCTGCAAAATCGCTCTTTTGGGCTATCTTTTTTTCATCCATCGCCAGTGTTATCATAAAGTCAGCTCGTCTACCGTCTTCAGGCGAGTCAGCTGACAGTTTTCGCTAACTTAGCCACAATTAGCTCGGATGGGAACGTTTGAACTCCTCTCCCCAGAAGAGAGGCACTTTGATTCAGCCTCGGCTGTCACGGCGCCTTGGTGCCTGACTTCCAGGGGCCGAGGTGGGGTCGATTGGGTAAACGGCCCGGAGTTGCTCCACGGCGGCGACGGGAGAGCTCCGGCAGCCGAGGCCTGCTTCACGCGCCTCCGTGGTTATGCGGCGGGTCCCCGCGCGCTCCATGGCCGGCACGGAACGCGTCTCCGCCCGGGAGCGGAGATCCGGAGCTGCCGCGCCGCGGCTTGCTCCACGGACGCACTTGAAGCAGGCTGCGGCTTCCAGGGGCCGAGTGGAGCTGCCCCATGGAGGCTGACGGGAGAGCTCCGGATCTCTGCTCCTGGGCGCAGATGCGGCCGCGGAGCGCGCGGGGACCCGCCGCATAACCACGAAGGCGGAGAGGAGCTCCGCAACGGATTTAAAAATGAATCGTTAGATTAATCGATGCATCGACGAACTATTTCCTAGATTAATCAATTGCAAAAATAATCGTTTAACCCAGCCCTAGTATTAAGTTTTCAAAAGAGTTTAATTTAACATTAGTTTTGGGTTTAAGAAGAAGACTGGGTAACACTTTACTTGAAGCCCCCCTGCATAACACATTATAAGTACATTCACAAAGCATTATAATGCCATTATAACATGTGTAGCTGTAGTTATAAACATTCATAGATGATCACAATGCCAGGACCAAACCCTAACCCTAACCCTAACCCTAACCCTAACCTTAATCCTATGCTGTATACTGCTGTATAGTGAGTTATAAAGCATTGTGATCATGTATTAGTGTTTATAACTACTTATAATGTGTTATAAAGAGGGGCTTCAAGTAAAGTGTTACCGAAGACTGGAGTGCGATATTACTGCCACACCTCCACCTCGACCTGTCGATCTAGCTGTTTGGAAATTAACATAGGTTGGAGGGGTACATTCATTGAGCCTCACATAGTCATCTTGCTGAAGCCAAGTTTCTGTTAGAGCAAGGAGATCAATGTTACTGTCACCGATAAGGTCATTAACTAACAGAGATTTAGTGGAGATTGCTCTAATGTTTAGTAGACCACATTTTATGTATTACCTACTGGAAAAGTTATTCTGTCTCGTACAGGTGTTAAGCTTTTTACCCAATTGACTATTTTTTTAATGCTTTGAGCACTATGGACAGACACAGTCTCTGTTTGCCTAGGTAAACCTCCATGCTTGACTTGTAAAAATCCGGGAGCAGGAGTAGTGACAGGATCAACAAGATCAACAGAGGAGCGTTCTACACGACTGCTCTGCGCCCGGGGCTCATAGCTGGTTTGTCAATTTGGAGTACTAAGCCGATCAGCCATATTGTGCGCTAAAAGGGCTGCACCATCCAAAGTTGGGTGGATGCTGTCCCTGCGGATGAGCCCAGGCTTTCCCCAGAAGGTGCACCAGTTGTTTAGAAAAATAACTCCGTTTTCCTCACTCCATCTAGACAACCAGCGATTGAATGATGAAAGTCAGCTATACATTTCATCATTGACCAAATTGGGCAGGGGACCAGAGAATATTACGGCATCAGACATCGACTTAGCCAATTCACACACCGAGGCTACTTGTAGTTTGAGCACCTCTGATTGTCTCCGCCGGGCATCATTACCGCCTGCGTGAATCACGACTCGACGGAATCTCCTACCTTCCTGTTTTAAAAGCCTAAGGTTCCCCTCGATGTCACCCACTTTGGCCCCCGGGTAACACCTAACCTTCACCGCTGGCAGCTTCACGTCTCTAACTATAGAGATGCCAATCACCAGCGTGTCCAGTTCAGCCGGTGTGTCGTCGCTGAGGGGAGAGAACCTATTGCAGACGTGAAGCGGTTCTTGGAGTGCCATGTGGCGGTGCTTAGCACTAGCCTTCCTCCGGACTGTCACAAACCAGTCCTGGTCTTGCCCCGGCTGCTCGGGACATGCTGCGGGGCTAGGCTTGCTAACACTCCTCTCACTGCAGGAGCGGGCTGCGAGCCCTGCCGCTACCTCGCTGTAGCTAGCGCTGCCCTGCCCCTCACATCTGCGCAGCCGCTCCTCTAACTCGGTTACCCTGGCCTCCAGCGCTGTCAGTACACTGCACTTTACGGAAATACCCCTATCGTCAAGGGAGGCAGGGTTCTGACTAAACATACGGCATACTGAGCAGGAAAGAAAAGAAGATAGAGGGGAGGACGCCATAGCGGTCCCGGCGGACCAAGCTAGTTAGCACGCTAAGCTAGTTAGCACGCTAAGCTAGTTAGCACGCCCGTGGCGCTGACGGCGGAGAAGAAATGTAATTCACGAGAGATCACTGGTCAATCGGGGGCGAAAATGACCCTGATTTTTTTGATTGCTTCATGAATTAACAGAAATAGCAAGAGAGAGACAGCAAGCACTTCAGTTGCTTGCAAGCTACACCAACAAGGAAAACACTCACCTGAGTGACGTCAGCCAATCAGCGCAGGTGCCAAACTGAAGTGTGCATAATCAAGCAGTGGCTGAGAGACAACAGCCTCCAACAGCCTCCAGCTAAACTCAGAAAGAACAGAGACCCTCATTATTGCCCCAGACAGTGCCATCCCCGCTATTGAGTGGCACTTTGGTGATCTGAGCCTCTCAACCAAAACTGAACTGAGGAACCCTGGGGTGATCTTCGACAGCGCCATGTCACTAGACCACCACTCGAGGCAGCTGGTTAGAAACCATTTCTTCCAGCTGTGCAACATTGCTAAGCTCAGACCCATGGTGTCTAAAAATGAGCTTGAAATGGTCACTCACGCCTTTATGTCCTCAAGGCTCGACTACTGTAACAGCTTATTCACTTGTCTCAACAAGAAAGAGCTCACTCGTCTCCAGTATGTTCAAAACTCAGCTGCGAGGCTGCTGACCAGCACCAACAGGAGGTCCCACATTACACCCGTGTTAAAATCCCTGGCTCCCTGTTGCATTGCGTATCCAGTTTAAAATCTTGGTGCTGATCTTCCGAGCTCTACATGATCAGGCTCCCACGTATATCAGAAACCTCATCACACCCTACAGCTCGGCCCGAAGCCTGAAGTCCTCTCACAAGAACCTCCTCAGAGTCCCCTGTACTTGTCTTAAAACTAGGGGTGACAGCTCATTTACATCCACTGCCCCACGCCTCTGCAATGAGCTTCCTCCGGACCTGCGCTCCTTGGACTCGGTGGATGCCTTCAAGAAACTCTTAAAGACATATTTGTTTCAGAAGGCATTCTAGACCCCCAGTCAGTGCTGTCTTGGCAGTAACATATACTCAGTGTTGTGCTAGTTACTGGAAAACAGTAACTAGTTATAGTTACTAGTTACTGCAATTCAAAAGCAACTCAGTTACTCAGTCAGTTATTAAAAACAAAAAGTAAAGTGTTGCTATGAAAAGTAACTATTTAATAACAAGTTCAAAACTGTCAACATTGCAAGCTCTGTACTGCTTGACATGCATTTTCATCACTGAACTGAACTCTGCTGAGCAATATCGTCTATATTTATACAAACACAAACACCAAGATGTTTCAAAGTGCAGATTTATTTCTGGCCAGAACAAACCAAAAAACTGAAAGAAAAAAAAAAAAAGTCAAAGTGCCTATCTGAAAACGTGCTCCCCTACAGCTCAGTTGACCTCTGCAGCCAGGTCAGAGTACAGCCTCCAGGTCAAAGTAGGGTATAGCATGCCACAATAGCTGGAGAAAAATAGCTGTGAATATACTGTAACAAACAACATTAGTTACCAGTTAGAACAGGGATGGTAACTTTGATGGTGGGGGCCACTGTTTTGGAATTGCGTGAACAAATCAATCTTCCAATATCAACCCACCAGCTGCCCATGAATGATTTAGAATAACACAACATAAAATGGCTTCACACAAGGAACACACACAACATAGCCTAATAAAATGAAAAAAAAATGTTCTTTCCTCAAGCAGTTTTGAAATAGGATTCTTCAGGTTAGCAGCACCATAACAATTGTTCCATCATATAGATTCTTTTCAAGTAACAAAATAAATTCTTATTCTTAGTGCATTCTTAAACAAAATAAAGAGCAAAAAAGCTCACATGGATAATAATTTTAACATAACTGTAAACAAAACAAAAAGTCCTTATTCTCGTTATTCTTACAGTCCTTATTCTTCTTTGACGAACCAGTGGTTGTACCTCATGATTAACAGCTTCTCAAACCTTTTGTCTGAAAGCCTGTTCCTCTTTGGAGACAGCACCAGACTCCCCAGGCTGAAGAGCCTCTCAACAGGTGCACTGGACGGGAGAGCTGCATTCTTCCTCAGACAAATTTCCTTTATTTTGGGGAACTGGTTGAGAATCTCCATGCTGGTGTCGGCTGTTTGCAAGTAATGTAGAACCTGGACAGGGAGGGTGGTTTGGGGTTTGAGGGAGGAAATATAAAAAACAAAAACAAAAAGTTGTTCCAAGACACAAGTTGCATCTAACATAAACATTTCTTTCCTTCTGCTCAACGAAGGAGAAGTAGTGAGCGTACTTCCACGAGAAGAAACTTGCCTTGGGTTCCGCCATGATGTTCTTCAAACAGGCCCCCACAACTCAGCGCACGAGCCTCATGGCTCTTCCTCCCCCCCCCCACCCCCCCCCACCCCCCACCCCCCGACACAGGAAGTAAACAAGGCTCAGCCGAGATAGTAAAATAACTTAAAATAAACTAATAAACGTATCGTTTAGTAACTATAAGTGAGTTATTGAATTTTAAAAATAATTCATTTGATTATTAGTTACTGCCAAAGTTACTTTTTTGGTAGTAACTAATAACGCGATAATGCGTTAGTCCCAACACTGCATATACTGTCTACATGATTTCTTTTCCCCTTGTTCTTATGTACTGTGAAATGTTTTTTTGTGATTTTTACACTGTGAAGCACTTTGTGATGCTTCATTTTTCCTTCTGTGAAAATAGAACTGATGTGCCTTGGCAAGAACTTCCATTTTTTGTCTCATCTGTCCATAGGACATTCTCCCAGAAGCTTTGTGGCTTGTCAACATATAGTTTGGAAAAATTCCAGTCTGGCTTTTTTATGATTTGTTTTTAACAATGCTGTCCTCCTTGGTCATTTCCCATGAAGTCCACTTCGGTTCAAACAACAACGGATGGTGCGATCTGACACTGATGTTCCTTGAGCTTGAAATTCACCTTTAGTCTCTTTAGAAGTTTTTCTAGGCTCTTTTGTTACCATTCTTATTATTCGTCTCTTTGATTTGTCATCAATTGTCCTCCTGCAGCCATGTCCAGGAAGGTTGGCTACAGTCCCATGAATTGTGAATTTCTGAATAATATATGCAACTGTAATCACAGGAACATCAAACTTTCGTGGAGCATCAAACTGCTTGGAGATGGTCTAATAGCCTTTACCTTTAACATGCTAGCATCCTTTGCATATTGGTTTAATTGTGTGTTGTGTTGTGTCTTCTGTTCTTGCTGTTTATTAGTTTATATGTCAAGAGTTCACAACTTAGGAAGTTTAATAAATCCTGAGCAGTTGACTTGAGGGAAAATTGTGTTGTCGTCATTCATTACACCGAGAAAAGAACAGTCAGACTCCAATAAAGTGTTTTTGAAAACATGGGAAGCATTCATCATGTGTGTTACACCACTACAACCATCTGGCTTCAATCAATAATGTTGTTAATTTGATAATGACCTGAAACTTGACCAGCCTCTGTAAATATTAAATAAATCTGTTGATACGTGTGTGTGTGTGTGTGTGTGTGTGTGTGTGTGTGTGTGTGTGTGTGTGTGTGTGTGTGTGTGTGTGTTCAGTGAAGTGTATCACTGAGCAGCAGTCACTTCAGTTTCTGAGGGAGGTTTTTGTACGACGGTTTTTCACTGTGTGAACACCCACTGACTGTTGGGATAATGAAGACTCTGACAGTAATAAACTGCAGCATCTTCAGCTTGAACTCCACTGATGGTCAGAGTGAAGTCAGAGTTTGATCCACTGCCTGTAAAACGACCTGGAGTCCCTGAATATCGAGTGCTGGCGTAGTAAATGAGCAGTTTCGGAGGTTGTCCATCTTTCTGTTGGTACCAGGCTAAATAGTGTGTCCTGCCAGAAACATGGACATCCTGACTGGTCCTACATGTGATGGTGACAGTTTGTCCCACAGCAGAGCTGACTGCTGCAGACTGAGTCACTGTGAACTGGCCTCTGGACTCTGAGGAGACACAGACAGAAAGAGAAAGCAGCCTCATGGTTTTGTGGGCTTCATTTCAGAGGGACGGATGTTCATAGAGGAGAGGAGTTGGATTCTCTGGACTTTACCTGTGAAGCAGCAGCAGAGGAGAGTCCAGATGAGGATGCAGATCACACTCATGTTTGTGATGAGGAGGATTTCTCTGTCTTCTGTTGTCCTGAAGGACAGCCGTCAGTCATCCAGTCTTCAACTGTCAGGACTATAAACTCTCCCAGAGCACTGGAGCATGGTGCTGCTGATGCAAAGTAGCTCTCTATGGAAATGCTCTGACTGACTCCAACAGGGACTTGGATCACTTTAATCAATGAGTGTCACACTACAAGGTCATCATAAATGAAACCTCTATTTTCATCATGTTCACTTGCATCAAAGAAGACATTTTGTTGTTTCTCAGATGTTTCACTTGAAACTGGAACCATTCTACTATGCACAACAATTATTTCACTGGGCTTTTAAAGAAAATGTGATAAATGAATGATGGACCCTTCTGCTCATGATTTAAAGTTTGAAGTCTGAAGTACAAAGTTTTCTCCTTTTCTCTTTTGCAGTGAAACCTGTCTGTTCCATGGTTCACCAGTGATGTCTGTCTGTTGTCTTGGTTACAGTGTTCAGAGACAGAAGTGAAACATTTCAAAGCAGTTTCATTCAATCTTAGAACAAACTGCAGGAAGTGGAAGCTTCTTCAGCTGCAGGCTGCAGGAGGGAGTTTGACTTCCCCAATAGAAGAGGAGGAGGACTTCCTGTCAGACTGGACTCTCAACTGCAGGATATATTTTAATCTTTCAACCCTGAATCCACAAAACTACCTTCAGAGAAAACTGAACTGCAGCCTCGAATACGTTGCTCAGAAGAATGAATTTTATTCCTTTCGATGTTAATCTTCAACAGATTTTCATTGCGTTGGTTAAAATTGATTTTCCTTTTCTTTGACCATGTTCATGGATCAGAATTACCTTGCATATTCTTCTAAAAGACATTTTATTCTCATAAAATGACATGATCTTTTGTGGAAATGCTTTGTTGTGTTTTTATACCTTACATCTTGGTCACATGATGAAGCAGTCTCAGCAGTGTGGAGCTGCTGAGAGCTCATTAAAAGAGCCGGTTGTCTATTTAGCCTGCTGAACCTCCACCAGGTTGCTGTTGCTAAGGACTCGTCTGAAGGAAGTTGATATGTGTCCGGGACTGGATTTTTTTTTAAGAACGGAGTTTAGCTCTTTAACTAATGAGGGCTCACCTGCAGGTGACGGTAGTGCACTCGTATGGGGTGCAAGCTGCCGTTTAACATTAAAGACGAAGAAGCCACGTGTGACTCCGCCGGATTCAACCCGATTCACACGTGTCTCCCCCACTTTCCATCAGACCTCGGTAAGTGGCCCCCCCCGCCAAGTTCTTTATTATCTCAAAACATTAAGTGATATTGCTGTTATTTCTTCCGTTGTAGCACCGTGTTTCTAACCTTTTAACTGTGGAGTTTAGTTTTGCTGACACAGGAAGTGACTTAGGGCAAACTTGCTGTTGTGTGAGTGTGTGTGTGTGTGTGAGTGATTTAATTGATTATAACGTATTTGTTCACAGAAAATAATAAATGCTCACTAAATGTGAAGTCTGTACTGATTGTTTTTCATTTTTCTTGTTTTGCAGCTTCATTGCAACATTTGCCATACACACACCACTACACCCATACATACACACACTCATCAAACCAAAAGCACTTTTAAGAGCTACATATTGTCTGTCCCTCTCTCTCTCTCTCTCTCTCTCTCTCTCTCTCTCTCTCTCTCTGTGTGTGTCTGTGTCTTTGTCTGTCTGTTCCTTTTGTGTAGTGTTAATTCTGTTTGTGTTTGTATTGTATCATATGGTTTTGTGTTGTCTGTTTTTATATTTGTGTTGTCTGTTTCTGTGAGCCATGTCTTGCAATTCTGGTGCAAGGGTCTTTGAAGATCCAGGAGAGGCTAGGTTGCACATGGCATCATTGATTAGCGATGCATTTGTCCAAGAGGCCAGGGTGAGTATTTTCATGATCAACAACTACCCAAATCTATGAACATTGCTATTACTTTTTACTGATGTATTGCAAACTGTCAGTTAGGTCCTTGTGTGCAGCTGTGGAGTAATGCTTAGTTTTAAATGTTGCCGTCTTATGTTGTAACTTAGAACTTTGTTGTTATACTTGTTAAGTTTCATCTCAAACTCTGCAAACATGTGGGAAGCCATGGCCAAAGACAATCCTGCTGCTCCTCCCAAAAAAAAGAAAAAAAGCAGGAAGAGATCCCTCCCCTATTCAGCTGTCAAAAACAGATGTGGGAAACGTCGGCTAACACAATCAGGTTTGTTATTTGATTACGAGAAAGTATTTTACAAAAACTTGTAATATATAAAGTTTTTATTTTGTAGGGCACCAGTATGGATGTAAGTTTAAAAAACACTACTTTGAAAAGGCTGTCGCAATGTGTCAAACATTTTCACTAGAAATTGAGATTTTAAAAACCTGTGACTGATGAACCTTGCTTGTGTTTAATGTGCCCAGTTCTGGATCATGTGTGAAAAATGTAAATTGTATTTGTAATAATGTGGACATTTTTTTCTTAGTTTCTTTGCCTTAAACCGACACTAAGGAACTTTTCAACCTTAATAAAACACTTTAATATCTTTTATGACGATACATCGACTTACAACTAGTTGAATGACCCCTCTGTCACGGCCTGAGGGTGTCAGTATTGCTTTCACTTGGACTCAGCAGCTGTGAGGAGGGTGGTAGGAACCCTGTGCACTAAAAAACTCCAAATGTGCGAACTGCTTTACGGCATGCGTCACATCATGATAGAACATTGTTTAGCCACCATTAGATTCATGACCTCGTCGCTATCCATCCTTCACACAGCCACTGGAAACAAATGAAGCCGAGTTCAGTCCGACAGCACGCCACCGGGAGCAGCAATTTACCACGCCACATGCTCGTCCTCATGGGAACTGTAGTATTCCTTCAGGAAAAACGCTACCGCTTTGGTCCACTGGCGCCGCCAAAATCAACAAAAACTGAAAGTTCCTTAGTGTTGCTTTAAGTCATTATGGATCATTTGCATATTAAAATGACTGTGTACTGTAGTTTTTGATTGATTTAACCCAACTCTGCAGCTGGACAAGCCAGAGGAAGGCACCCTGTTCATGAGGACAGCCATCAGATCGAAGATCAGGAGTTAACAAGCCTTGGTGAGTGCACTGATTTAACAATCAAAGCATGTCATAGCAAACTTCCTGTTTTGGTATGGAGTTTTGTCACTGTCTTGTCCTGTGTTGGTTATTTGATGTTCTGGGTCCTGTTAGTTGTATGTCGTAGTCGGTGTCTTTTTCCCTGTTACATTCTGGTTTCCTGTTTTATTTTGAAGTCTGGTGGTGTCATCCCTGTCTTCCTCTCTTTTGATTACGTCATACGTCTCTCCTATGTCTGATAGTGCCACCTGTTTATTTATTTATTTTTTGTTTTTAGAAACACGTCTTCAAGAGTTAAGGGATACTCTTGTGGAAGTCCCGATCCCAGAAACGACAAATGTGGTTTCTGCCTGGGAACAGAGGCAGCTTCTCACTAATGCAAAAATGAAAATAGCTAGGACGACACTTTTGGATTCAAAACTCTCTGCTGAGAGACTAATCACCCAGAAATGCCACAGATGCTCTGCTCAGGAAGCTGTTGTGAGGTGCCTGGACTGCGTACCACTAGACATGGAGTTCCTTTGCGCAAAGTGTGATGTGGAAGCCCACAAGAGGAACATCTTCCATGACAGGGAAGCACTCATCCACGGGTTTCTTGAGCCCATTCCCCCAACAACTGCTGTGGTGATGGATGACAGTGGCCAACCTCAGTTTTGTGAACAAGGTATGTATGCATGAACAATACTTTACAATTGGGGTCTATAACCCTGTTCCTGAAGAGCCCCTTTATAGCATGTTTTAGTTCTCTCCCTGCTTCAACACACCTGAATCTAATGATTCTGTCCCCACCAAGCACAGAGCAAAGCCCATTAATCAGTCTGTTAATGCCAGCAGCAGGTGTGTTGAAGCAGGGAGAGAACTAAAACATGCTAGATAGGAGCTCTCAAGGAACAGGGTTGGAGACCCCTGCTTTGTCAAATGTCCAATTATACTAAAATTCCTTAAATGTTGTGTATCTTTGCACATTTGGAAGAGGGCTATGGCCAATATGTGTTATATTGTGGGGCTATTTTAGAATGAGTTCAGTGTTTCAGGAAATGCATTTAAGAGTTCATAGAGAAACTGTAAATACACCTCTTATGCCTGTTTCCCACTGAATTGCAGTATGCCAGTTGCCTGTTTCTACTCCATCCATCTGTGAATGCTCCCAAGACCCCACAGTCATTCCAGGAAAGCATATTTCTGTGGTTACGATCAATGGGATGTTTTTCTGGAAGTGCAATTTAAGTATTGTTTGACAGAACTTAACCGCTGTGAGCAATGTAAACCTTTTTCAATCCTGGTCATTTTTCGGCAACTTCCAAATGCCATGTTCAATATCCAGTAAATTGTATGTACAGCTCTGTAAAAACACATTATGATCATGAATTTGATTACTGCTCCCCGACTCTGGAACTCTCTCCCACCAGGCATCCGCAACTCGGATTCTCTTCCTCAATTCATATCCGAACTCAAAACCCACCTGCTTCAATCTGCTTATCACCCGTGATCTCTCTTTTTGCTGGGCTACGCTGTCTTTTTCCTTGCTGTTTTATTTATTTGTGATATCATTTTAATCTCGTGTAAAGTGTCCTTGAGTGTTGTGAAAGGTGCTATGAAATAAAATGTATTATTATTATTATTGTACGGTAATTACTGCAGTGTCTGAAGCCATTGTTTTCTTGTTCACAGGAAAGCATGATGTCTGCTTGCCACAGAAATCCTGCCCATCCTGCTCTGCAGAATGGACACCCGATGTTAAAGACCTCCTTAGATATCGGTACTGGCCAGCCACAAGCAACTGCCAGACATTGTACAAATTTGATGTGTTCAGTACATTTGAGCACATGAAGTTGACTGCACCAGCCATGTCGAGGCAGGCCTTTCTTAAAATGTTGGAGCACAGATCTGCACAAGCTGGAAGGGTAAGTCTGCTGGAATGAAACTGGAACACACAAGAAATGTCTGTCACTGTATTCCAAATAACTGATTGTCAGCTTTCCTTTTTAAAATGCTAATGAAACATCTTATTTTAACATACAGATCGGCAGTATCTGTGGTGATACTTTTCAGCGCAGTTTCTTTGAATTTGCGTTCTGAGTCTTCAAAGTTACAACTTCAAATCATGGTTAACAGAGGCTGTGTCTGAATGTCCACACTATGCCCTAACCCCTCAGTCACTACATAGTGCTGAATCTGTTGGCGATTCGGACACGCAGCTCCTTACTTTGTCCCCCAGCGCTGATCACGTGACTGCCGTCCGGTACCATGGTAACCGCAATGCTCAATGGTAATATTAGCCGTCTAGGGAGCATCGATGCTCACTACTTTTTCAGATGTATTGTGGGAAATTTCTAGTGCACTTCTTTTTTGCTATCTGGACATTTGGACAGCCCTGGAAATGGCGTCTTCACTATGTAGTGCCCTATAGAGGGAATACTGTGGACATTCGGACACAGCCAGTGCCAATTTGTTGCTGCATCATACTGCCCTAGAACATCAAATACTACATACAATACAGCAATTCCAAATTTGTCTGTAGATGTTGCAATAATGACTGTCAATTCAGTGTATACTCGTACCTACTAATTATTCATCACACTTTCTCTATTTTCTCCCCAGTGGAAAGACCTGGCCTCCATCCTGGCAGCCAGCATGATTCCTAATCCCAGCCAACCTGCCTGCAGCCATGAAGCAATGGAGCACACATCGTTTTGTTCTGTTCATTAATATATATATTTTTTTATTAAAAGTTTTTAGGTCATGTACATGGTGTTTATTTGGTTATTGTTGAAACTTTACTCAGTACATCTATTAAGGTCAAGTGCAACTTTGAGGTGGAATACTTATATTTTAAATAAGTTCTCAGTACTTTGTCCAATAGTGATTAAATAAGAAGGGTTACCGTTAGTAGCATGAGAAGAATTCACATGTGTAGTTAGAGCTCTATAGAACTGTTATGTAATTTGTGATTATGTTTCCACAATTAAAAGCAATGAAATCGTTGTCCAAGCTGGTTCATTGACTGACAACTCTGAAGATCTACAAGAGTAGTCATGACATGTAAACTATTAGCACCATGCATTATACTTGGTATCTCACTGCATTTTCTTTCATTAATTTAACATACAGTAATTCATTTCATTTTGGAGAGAGACATTAATTAAATGACCTAACATCCTTTGGAATCACTTCACCCTGATAGTAGGCTGCAGTCTTTTACATTGCATAACACAAATTACAATCCCGTTGTCTATATGAACTTGAACTTCAAGTAAAAGGGTGTTTGCTGTAGACTGACAGTGAGCCTAGCTAGTTGTAAAATACAATAATATAAGTACAATACAGTAATAGAATAATAGAAAATAGTATTCTGGCAGGGAGGTAGGAAACTCAGTATAACTCTGTAGAATTGTACAGACAGTCTTGCTGCATGTTATTTTAATAATTGTGTTATTTTGTATAGCACTTTTACAGTGACCCAAACATGCTGTACATAGCATACAAAAACGTAAATTGTCACATACATCAACTTCTTGAATAAATTTTGGCAACTCACCTTCCCTAAAAACAAGTTTGACTGATTGCATCCAGTGAGGCCCTGAAAACGGTGTATGCAAGTAGACCTGGAGACTCTTCCAGGTCATGATAGTTAAACTTTGTCGTAGGACAACAGTGAAGACATCAATTTAAGTGTTTCAACCGAGGGAGTAACATAGTCAGTATGAAAACTGTGGTCACCTGCTCTTTCTCAGAAGTGACCTTTGAACCTTGAACCACACTTCTCAAGGCTTATACGAGGGTGGACCCAAAAGTTCCCGGACTGTGGTTATAACTTTTTATTTTTTAATCTTCGCAATTATTTGAAACCGTCACCTCCAAAATACTCTCCTTAGGCTTGAATACAACGCTGCACCGGAGATTTTCACTGTTCAGAAGAGTCGCCATGACCGTGCGTAACTGTGCCGATAAGATAGAACTTCGATTTCCCCTCCCCCACCTGTATGCCTGTCTTACCTTTCTGCTGCCGCTCCAGTTTCATCTTTGACAACAAAAAGCAGTCGCCTGGGGCCAGATCAGGGGAATACGGCGGTGGGGAGGCTGGCTGGTCACGGTTTTAGTCAAAAAATATGCTTTACGCACAACATTTCGTGCTATTTCTGTGCGTAACGGGGCGTCCTGTGGTCTGCTGCCTGTTATGATGAGGCCATTTCCGGGTGCCTTCGTCTCCCTGCTTCTAATAACCGCCTGAGGATGATCTGTCTGGATCTCTACAATACTCCCATCAGATCTGCAATGTCATCAAAAGTCCTGCATGGATCTACCAGGACTCTTCTTCAGTTTTTGTGACGTTTTCCTCTGTTCTGGAAGTGGATTGTTGTCCTCTGCGTGCCTGGTCTCCGTGATGTAATCTGATTACTCTTAAAGGGCCCAAACCACTCAGACACCCTAAGAATCCTTCTTAAAGAATGTCTGCAACATGGTGAGTGTTTCTGCCGCTGTTTTTCCCAATAAAAAGCAAAATGTTTTGACAGAGCGCATATCCGTGGATATCCGCCATCTTGAAAAATCGAAGAGCGGGGTTTAACTCTGTCAACATAAACAATGACTGTCAGCTGACCGCATCACGGGGGAAGACCAAACCTGGCACAGTTATGCATGAGGCTATCCTGTAGCGACATCTAGCGGCCAAAGTCGGAAATTCATTGTATTTTTTTATCAATAGAATCAGTCCGGAAACTTTTGGGTCCCCCCTCGTAGATCAGCTACAGACTAGGTAGACACATTTTTGGGAAGCTCTTGACCTGTACTATTGTGTCCAATAGTAAACTAGCAGGGTGGGTCAAAAATTAAGGTGAAATATGACGCTTAATACCTTTCCTCTCTTTTAACCCTCCTATCAGATTACAGGTAAAGTTGACCTTCTCTAAAGTTTGAAGATCTAAAAAAAATATATTTAAAATGACTTTTTTCCTGTATGAAACTTCTTGTGCTTGCCTTAATAAGTGTGATAATCATAAAATGAAAAAGCGTAATTTCACATACTTGCAACCACATGTTTACATCACAGAGATACTGCTCAGGTAAATTTGACCCGTCAGTCAAACTACAGGTATAAGGATGTCAGAAATGTCAAATTATGTCTTTATTTGCATTGCCACTGTGAGACATATTTCATCACACACACACACACACACACACGTACCGCTTTATCAGTGTTGGGAGGGTTACTTTTAAAATGTATTCCCCTGCAGACTACATGTCTTAAAATGCAATCTGTAATTAATTCCCTTGGAATAGTCAAGTAATGTTTTCAATATTTTTTGGATTATTTTTAGTTTACTTCAAATTAGTCTAGCACAGTGTTTCCCAAACCTTTTGTGCCCAAGGCACACCAAAGGACTGCCAGCTTTACTGGGCTACACTGTGGAACTGTAGTTCCTCTATACAGTCAAAGAGGAGTTTTGGGAGCAGGTTGATTTCCAGTGAAGCTGAAACAGGAAGTCATGTTAAAAAGGCCACAAGGTCTGCTTTGATGTTGTGGAGGGAAAATGTTTGGAAGAGGTCAGCGCAGTGCTGGGAGACGGGGCAGATGGGGGCCCCTTAAATCCAATCAAGCTTATGTGGTTTGAACAATAAGAAATTTGGACCAAATGTGTTAAATATGTGAAGCAGTATGTTAAAAATCCATTTTGAAGGCTTTTGTCACCACACAAGCATTACTAGCCAACTGTCCATAATCTCTTCACAAAAGACACACATATCTTCAATGTTGTAGAACAAAAACTTAAAAGGCTCCAGAATTACTTTTTTTTCTCATCATCAAAATCCAGTGTGGCCTCAAAGAAGTTTGCTAGCTTCTGCACAGCCTCCTCAGTGTATGATGTGTCGTCCATGTTCAAAATGTCAGGCATCTCCACCCCAGCTGAAAACAGTTGTGGGTTAGTCTGCACCCATTCTGCTGCTTTCTTTCAGTGAGCCACAAGGGCCATCATACTGGTCTAAAGAAAGAAAAGTGTCAATTGTTGTCAAGACATGAAAGGTCAACTCACACAATTTAACATGAAGTGGAGATCAGGCCTTCCTCTTCTTCAGTTAATTCCACCCCTGCACAACTGGAGCAGCTGTTTGTTGATGACTTTTCTTTCTCTCTTCAGCCTTAAAAGTATTATGTTGCATTAGATAAAAACAAAGGTCACAAAATCAGTTCATAAATCATGTCCGGGCATGGAAAACATAACATTGACTGTAAACAACAGATATCTATTGAGACAAAAGGAATGTAAACTGACCTCTGTCATGTCATCCAATTTTCACTTCAGGCAAAAAACTGGTGGCACCTCACCTGCCAGAAGGACTTTTGACTTATCTGTCCAATGAGCCAAATATCTTGCCATGACTATAATAGAAGGCAAAAAGGGTGAATAAATTAAAATCACACGTGCTGCCCTGAAATTATTCAATTCTGGCAACAAGTATGAGAATGGGAAAACAACAAGACAGATGAGATTTCAATGTGCAAATCTTCAATCGGTTAATCAAATTATGGCATTCTACCTTCCAAGATCAGAGTTTTTGATGAGCATGACACACCACCATTTTTGCAGGGTTGGCATGTCTGCCTACAAAAACATACAGACATATTATTTCATATAAATCAAATTAGCAATTAAGTAACTTTTTTGAATGAGCAGGTGAACAGTGTGTACAAAAACACTGATAAGTGCACTACAATTACTGTTAAAGCTAGGGCAGACAATGTTGTCCAAAAGCACTTTTTGTCATACTGAGTGAAATGCTCCTTGCCCCCTGGGAGAAGTCAATACATTATGTGTATGGAAAAAGGTGCGGAAAAAATCTGAAAACTGTAGCGACCACAGGACAGTAAAAACTTCAACCAATCGTAAAGCGCGGACAGCTCTTAAGGAACCAATCAAATCCCTTTGCCGTTCTACCAGCCCCCTGGGCGTACCTTTCAATGGCGTGCACTAGCCCTGGTTCAGTGCGCACGCACGTTGCCAAGGCGCTCTCGGCGCTCGCGGCTCACGTGAAAAATAGAACGAAGCGGAGCGGGCACGCTGCGCTCCTATGTGCGCTGTGTGCAGGCAGTCAGAAAAGTTAATAACATTTGAGGTGATCACAAACTCCGTGCGCGTGGCTCTTCCGAATCCAGTGCGTTTGCTCCCAACGGGAGCTCCTCCAATGGGGTGGGAGCTGGACGGAGCTGGGCGGAGCCTTGGGGAGATGCTACATTCGTGCTGCATGCTAGTTTTCCAAGATCGCCGACCCTAGCTTTAAATAAAATGCCACTTTTTTATGTGCCTCTACGTGGCTCTGCAACTTGAGCAATTCTGCAGGATTGAACTTCAGGCACAGTGGACAGTGAAACTGCATGCAGCATGTCCTGCAGTGTTCATTATTGGAGGTGGTGTCCACTCTGATAATTGAAATATGCATCTGCAAGAGAAATTATGTTGTGATCAGGATACGGTGCTTCTCCAACAACCACCCATGGGTCACCCCTGAACTGAAAGTCCTCCTGAACCTAAAGAAAAAGGCTTTCATCTCAGGGGATAGAGATGAGCAGAGGAGAGTCCAGCATGAGCTCCAGTGGAGGATCAGGTGGGCCAAGAAGGACTATGGCAGGAGGCTGGAGGAGCATCTGGCCCAGAACAACGCTTGGGATGTGTGGAGAGGACTGAAGAACATCTCTGGATTTGGGCAGAGTGTCAGAGGGGCAGCCGATGGAGAACAGCGCTGAGCGGATGAATCAAACTGTCTTCTCCCCCGCCCCCCCAGCTCCTCTTCCGGTCCTCCCCTCTCTTCACATGTCTCCAGCCCAGGTGACATCTCCCCCCTTCCTCGGCCACAGCCAGTTTCACCAGACCGCTCCTGCCCCACACTGACTGTTTCCAGCACCAGCCCCCCCCCCCCCCCCCCACAGATCAGGTGAGGAGAGATCTAAGGCGACTGAAGCACAGGAGATCTGCAGGACCAGACAGCATCTGTCCCAGGCTGCTGAGGACCTGTTGGACCAGCTCTGCCAGGTTCTCTGCCCCCTCTATAACCCGAGCCTCAGCCTGGAGACGGTCCCCGTCCTGTGGAAGACCTCCTGTATGGTCCCTGTTCCCAAAACAGCGCACACCAAGGAACCGGCCCACTACAGACCTGTGGTCCTGACCTCCCCCCTCATGACGACCATGTAGCGGTTCATCTTGGTCCACCTCCGCTCCGTGGTGAGCTCCTCACTGGACCCGCTGCAGTTCACCTACAGGCCCAACATCGGGGTGAAGGACGCCGTCATCTACCTGCTGCAGCGGGCACTCACCCACCTGGAGACTGCCGGCCGAGCTGTGAGGGTCATGTTCTTCAACTTCTCCAGCGCCTTCAACACCACCAGGCCAGCACTGCTGCGGGGGAAGCTGGAGGACGCGGGAGTGGACGGACACATGGCTGCCTAGACCATCGACTCCCTCACTGTCCGTCCACAGTACGTGTGGCTGCGCGGCTGTGAGTCAGAGGCGGTGGTCTTCAGCACGGGGACGCCACATGGACACGTCCTCTCATCTTTCTTCTTCACCATACACACCTCGGACTTCACCGACAACACAGACTGCTGCCATCTCTAGAATTTCTCCGATGACCCCGCCATTGTAGGCTGTGTATCGGAGGGGGAGGACATTGAAACAGTGAACAGTTTCAAGTACCTGGGTGTTCACCTCAACAGTAACCTGGACTGGTCCCACAACACCAACGATCTGTACAAGAAAGGTCAAAGTCGCCTCGACCTTCTGAGGAGACTCAGATCCGGGTACATAGAGTTAATCATATTTTCCTTGTTTTTACCTTTCTATTATCAATCTACTACGATTTGCACTATTACTTGTTCTATTACACCTTTCTTTTTTTTTTAATTTTTATTGGAGAGGTTGGCAACAATTCTATACATTAATTCATTATTATCCTTGTCTTTTCCAGTTTTGCTCATCCCCCCCCCCCCCCCCCATTTTTTTTTTTTTTTTCACCCAAAGACAAACAAACAAACACAAAACAAACATTGGGGGCCTACAGGTATTACACTTCTCAAAAAATGAGGAGAAAATTATATATACACATGAAATTATAGATAATAAACTAAAATATTAGTAATACGCTAATACTTTCTAAACAATACGCATGTGAGTGGAGTTTGGTAAAATCCTTCCGAAGGGGGGATACAAAATGAATCCATTTATTCCAGATTGAGTTGAATTTGTCCCTTTGGATTCACAGGGAATATGTCAATTTTTCCATTTTAAATATTTCCAAAGTTATTTGCAACCAGTCATCAAAGGTTGGTGGGGTTTCATTAAGCCATTTTCTCGTAATTGCTTTCTTACTGACTGCTAGAAGAGCTTGGAATAATTTTATATCCCCTCTTCTGTTCAAGGATGGTACCACACCCATGTATAGATTGATAAAGTCTAAAGAAATTTTGATTTTAAAGACCTCTTTCAGAGCTTTATAAATACCTAGCCAGTAGTGATGTAGTTTTGGACATTCCCAAAATAAATGAAAATGATTTGCCTCAAGTGAGCCGCATTTCTTCCAACACTCTGCATTTCCCTTTCTGTATTTATCCTGATATGGGGTCCTGAAAAATCTGATGGCATTTTTCCAACAATGTTCTCTCCATGTTAATGAATTCGTTGAGGTCCATTGAAACATACAGATCTTTTCCCAGTTTTCAACAGTAATATCAATTCCTGCCTCCTGTTCCCATTTCCTCTTTATATATAAAGTATTTTCGTTCTTTGCGTCTATGATGCCATTATACAGTTTAGAAATTCCCTTGTTGAATTAATTATCAAAGGCTGATTTCATGATTTTAAAAAAGACTGATTCTGTCAATGATAAATTCGAGATTTTGCAGTGTTTAACAAAGTAGTCCCGCATTTGGAGGAACCTGAAGAAATCCGTTTGATGTAATCCAAATTTAGTTTGTAGGGTTTGGAAATTCTGCAGTATCCCCTTATCAGTGAAGGAAAAGTAGGTTGTTAATCCTTTTTTAATCCATGATTGAAATCTTTTATCACTTTTGTTAGGGTGAAAGTCTGTATCAAAGGCACACCATCTGAAATTTTTTAGAATGTTTCCTATTTCGCAGATTTTAGTCATCTTATACCATACTTTTAATGTATGGCCCATCCATGGATTTTGCCCTTCTAATTGATCTGCTAATTTTTTGTCTGCAATTATGGCTTGTAAAGGAAAGTTATGTGATATATTAACCTCAATTGTTTTCCATTTCCCTTTGAAATGTGGGTTACACCACTGTAACAGGGGGATAATTTGTGCGGCATAGTAATAATATTGTAGACAGGGGAGTTTCACTCCACCCTTTTCTTTGCCTAATTGAAGAACATTATAACGGATCCTGGGTTTGTCCCCCTGCCATAAAAAAACGAGAGATCCATTTATCCCATTCCTTAAATTGACTGTCTTTCACTTCAATGGGTAACGTTCTGAACAAATACAACAGTCGGGGAAGTATCGTCATTTTAACGGCTATGATTCTTGAATTTAAATTTAAAAAAGGTAGAAGGCTCCATCTATTTATATCTGCTTTAATTGCTCGTGATAATGGATCGTAGTTTGCTTGTAGCAACTTAGAAGTATCTTTTGTGAGTATTATTCCCAAGTATTTTAAAGATTCAGCTTCCCAATTAAGGTTGAAATTATCTTTGAGGTGACTTGAGATATCGCAGTTAAGGGTTATCACTTGAGATTTTGATATATTAAGCTTGTAGCCAGATAACTCTCCAAAGCTGGTTAACATCAACTTTGGAAATGATTCTTCCGGCTCCTCCAAAAAAACCAAAACATCATCAGCAAACATTGCTACTTTCTGTTCATTCCCGGCCATTTTAATTCCTTTATGCTCTTTGGTCTGTCTAATCAATTGACCAAGGGGTTCAATATAGATGGAAAAAAGAAGAGGAGAAATCGGGCATCCCTGTCTCGTCCCCCTCTTCAAGGGGAAGGGGTCAGAGATATCCCCATTGATCTTTACTCGAGCCCTTGGTTTATCATAGAGAGATTGTATTAACGTAATAAAGTTTTCATTAAAGCCAAATTTTTCCATTACTTTATAAAGAAATACCCATCTAACTGAATCAAATGCTTTCTCTGCGTCTAGTCCTAGAATTATTGCTCTGGTCTTTTCATTATTTATTTGACTAATCACATGTAATGAACGTCTGATGTTATCTGAAGTTTGTCTTTGTTGAATAAAACCACATTGATCTAAGTTTATCAAATCAGGAAGAAATACTTCAAGTCTTTGAGCTATAATTGAAGTGAATAATTTATAATCTACATTGAGGACACTGATGGGGCAATAGTTACTGCAATCCTGCTTGTCTTTGCCCTCCTTAGGTATAACTGAAATAACTGCGTCTTTCCAAGATGGGGGTTTTTCACCATTTTGAATGGTCCAATTAAAAGTCTTTAGGAGGGTAGGGGTTATTTCCTCTTTCAAGGATTTATACCATTCTGCGGTATAACCATCAGACCCTGGGGATTTTCCTATTTTTTGTTTTGAAATTGCCAAATGTAGTTCCTTAGTTGTTATAGGTTGCAGCAATTTTTCATTTTGTACGTTTTTTAATGTAGGTAGATCTAATGTTTTTAAGAAGTCCTCTATTTGTGACTCATTTGACATTTGTGGTTGGGAGTATAATTCCTTGTAAAACAGTTCAAAACTTTCTTGAATTTTTCCCGGTTTATTTTCCACCTTCTTGGTATGTGGATGTTTTATCTTATAGACCGAACTCTCCATTCTTTGTTTGCGTAGTTTATATGCTAATAACTTAGTTGACTTACTCCCAATTTCATAATACTTCTGTCTCAAAAAGACAAGTTTTTTCTGAATATCCTGAGTATAGATATTATCAATTTCATTTTTAATCATTTTAAGTTCCTCTTTTATTTTTGAGTCATTTTTGAGATTGTCTATTTGTTGCAATTGTTTCAATTTTCCTTGGAGATTGGAAAGTTTTTGCCGTTTCATTTTCTTTAAATAGGATGTTAGGGAAATAATTTTCCCTCTCATCACCGCTTTCAAAGTATCCCACAGAATTGTCTGAGGCACATCACCTTTATCTTTTAGTTCAAGATAGTTTTTTATGTCCTTCTTGAGTTTTAGTCTTATTTCAGAATTATTCAGTATGTCGGCATTTAAAGGTGCATTAAGGAGTTTTACAACCTTAAAAATACTTATTTTCCACCATAAATATGTTACACATTTTTAATGATGTGTACAATGTGCCCTGACATATTCATTGCAAGAACCTCTAACAGCGCTAAATTGTCACTTGAAAGTTGCAGTGCCGGTCCGGCACCAGCATTTTTTGGGGGAAAATTTGAAAGGAATGACGTAATGCACGCTCCGCTGGTTAGGTTTCGCTGTGTCCGCCATTACTCCGCCAGATGCTTAGTGAGCAACAGCTGAGCAGGAGCTTCCAGAAAGTAAGAAAAGACTGGCTTCTAGCACTGCCACAACTCCAGCACAGACCCACCAGGTAAAAGAAACTTAAATCTTACTTGAGCGCTTCTAAACGAGCGAAGACGGAGTCCCCCTCTTCCGTGCACGCGAGCCACAGGGAGGAGTTTTTCACTAAGCTGCATTACGCCCAAGGCCTGCGCTGTTTCGCATAAAACGTGCAAACTCCTTAAGGCACCTTTAACTTCCACAGGAGGTTTCTAACCCTTTTTTCTAAGTTGATTGACATTGAAATAGGGCTGTGGTCTGAAAGATCAATTGTCTTTATTTTGCATTCTCTTACTCTGAAACATTCATTACTGAACATGAAAAAATAGTCTATTCTTGAATAGGTTCTGTGTGGGCATGAGTAATATGTATAATCTCTACTTTTGGGGTATAGTTCTCTCCAGACATCAACAATTCCTAGTTCTTTTATCAATGAATTAACTTTTTTCGATAATGAATTTTCTTGATTAATGGATTTTGATACATCTAATTGGTGATTTAATCGAATATTAAAGTCTCCTCCACAGATTACTACACCTTGAGAGTTTACCATTATGTAAAATACCTGTCTATAAATGTTCCAATCACTTCCTGGTGGGATATAAGTATTTATAAGTGTTACATCTAGTCCTTCAATTCTTCCCGCAATTTTAATAAACCTTCCCTCATCATCCTGCATTTCGGAAATGTGCTCATAGTTGAGAGAACTTGAAATCAATATTGCAAGTCCTCTTCGGGACCCTGCTTTATAGGATGAAGAAAACACCGATTTAAACCCCTGTCTTTTTAATTTAGCATGCTCTAACTGACTCAAATGAGTTTCCTGGATAAATGCTATTTGGGCTTTTTCACGTCTCAATTTTGTCAAAATTTTACTTCTTTTAATAGGGTTCATAACTCCATTTACATTGAAAGAAACAATTTCAACCAGTTCTCCTTGCATTTGAACATTTAGTATGTGTTACCTGCATGCTTACCCCTTTTAACAACGAAAAAATATCTGAAATAATTACAACAAAAATATAATCCATCATGAATACTAGGGATGAGCGAGTGCACCACTATCTGTATCTGTATCTGTATCTGTTTACCCATCCAAATTACCTGTATCCGTATCTGTACTCGGAGGGGGCGTGGTCTAAACCGGAAGTGGGCGTGGTTTAACTGGAAACGGACTCGGGCAGAAATTGGTACACTATTTTAAGTCTGAAATTGATATGGATTGCTCAGAAGTCGCCATATTGATTCTTCATTTGAAAACAATTTACAGAACAGTCTCAATGATGCAATGTAAAGATTTTTTTTTTTTTTTTTTTTTTTTTTTAGTCAGAACATGAATATTTTTAAAGTTATATAAATTATTATTTATTCACACAAAAGCCTCAGAAATAAAATTTGAATATTTTTGGTCACAATAGTAAAGGAACTATTCACAGAACAAGTATTTTTTATTGAGTCAGAACATGAACATTTTAATTGTATGAATGCCTCCCCCCATGATCCCCACCGGAATCTCCCCGGCGTCCAGGGAAACCTCTCATCCGCCCCTGCTGAGCTTCCTGGTCATGTCTGCGGCTGCAGTGCTACGGACATGACCAGGACGTGGACCTCGGTCCAGTTATCATCTCTCTCCCACAGATCACAGCCTCCCAGTGGAGCGCAAGCCCAAATTATTATGAAAAAGAAGAGAAATAAGGGGAAAAAAAACGCGAGGGGAAACGAAACTTAAACCTCCCCGAAAAAAACCCCCCGTGCAACACAATCACCCGACGTTTCAACCTTATAAGGTTTTCCTCAGGCACAATGCACGCTACATAGAAATAAAATACCGCATTTTTAATTTATCAGCTCCGATTGGCTTCTCTCACCAGGATCCTGTCGTCTCAGTGGAGCATGGAGCAGAATGAAGGACCAATGAGGATCTCCCATCAGCACGAGTACGAATAATGACAGACAATGCTCGGGCTGTACTCGGATTCAGAAAAAATGCATTATCCGTAACGAGTACTCGTTTAAAACGAGTATTCGGCTCATCCCTAATGAACACTAAACAAGGTCCCAGTCTTACTTCCAACCCTAAGGTCCATTTACTGACCCTGTGCTTAGCTGAGGGATAGCCTCTGTTCCACCAACGTGTTTGAGGGCCCTCCACTATGATGTCTATTGCACCTTTCAATACATTTACAGTTTTTCTGAAATGCTAAAACACATTTCACAAATGTTTCCTTTGTGTTCCCCAATGTCTAAACACAACACCCTTTTCTAAAGCGACACAAACACAACCACACCTTCTCACTTCAAAACTCAAACTTTCACAGCAAAAGAGCAGCTCGAAGCTTTCAAAAATTTAAACACTATACACATCATTACACACTACAGCAAAATAACTGAAAACAAAATGGTCAATTTGTGAGAAGGGTTCTGTTTCATAACTGCCAATGCATATTTTTAGAAACTTTACAGTCACGGATCTTCTTAGATCTCTGAGGATTAGGCATTTAGATTTGTGAGTTTCATATGAAGAGTATAAATCTATAGAAAATACTGCATGTACACTACTGCAACACAACTCAATCCAAAAACAGAATCTATTGCACACTACAGTACTCTTGAAAAAATGTTCAGGGTGTGAAGTTTTTATATTTATATTTTATATTTATTCATTCATACCACACACACACCACAATCACTGTGCGGCATCATGTCGCTGAGCTGCATCGGGCCACATCACCTCATCCACATCGCAGGCTATATTCTCTCTTGCCAGGCACCGCAGGAAAAAACCCCTGGAATGGCGAATCCATCCTTGGAAAGCAGTGGCGTTACTAGGATGCCAGGTGTGGGTGGGCATTTGTCTTACTGGGGGGGCAAAGCAGCATGCATGGGGGGGCACTGCCCACCCCTGGCCCCCCCTGGTAATGGCCCTGTTGGAAGGCCTCCACTGGGATGTCAACACAAGCCAGCTCCATTGCCCTTTGGAGGTTCTCTCTAGTGTAGGTTGTCTTTCATAAACCTTCCATCTCCACAATGAGAAGAACTCCTCTACAGGGTTCAGGAAAGGGTAGTAGGATGGCAGACAGACATTTAAAAACTGGTTACTGTTGGTGGTAAGCCACTCTCTGATTTGGTTTGTTCTGAGGAAGCGGACATTGTTCCAAATGATCACATAAATGGGATGTGTGGGCCCAGGATGGTGTTGTTGGTGGTCCAGGAGGATGCATTAGCAACAGGTGTCTTCAATTTTGAGTTGTTGTGTGTATTGAATGATGCCAGGGATGTTCATTGTGTTCAAATATTGCTGCCTGTGGCAAGCATTTTGCATCACATGAGCTTTCATTTGAGAATATGAGCAGAGTTTTTTTTGCAACTTGTGTTTTAGCAAGGAAAAATGTGTTTAGATTTATGAGAACGGAGGATTGTGTTTTGTGAATTGTGTCTTCATGTGAAAAGTGTTTATGATATTGGCAAATGATGGCGAGATTTAGTAAATGTGTTTAGACAAGTGGTCATTTAGTTTAGAGGATTGGCTTTTGTGTTTCAGCATTTGAGAAAAACTGTAACAAACAACAGCAGCTAAGAACGGTATTGTTGTAATCACTTCCAAATCGATTGCAGAACCACGTCTTGGTTTCCATGTTGATCAAGAACCACAGCATCAGAGAAGCTCCAGCTGTCTTTTCCGGTGGCAGATCGTGTCAGAGCTGCTCTAAAAAACAGGTTACTCAGAAATACATCAGGAGGTAAATATCAGCTCCAACAGCCCGAGTCACACAATGTGAGAGGTGTGCATATATATTTAAATTAACGGCAAGAAAAAGTTGAAAAAGACTGCATCAAACCCTAGAACAAAAAGAATCCCTTTGAGACCAATGTAATTATTCTATTTAAAAAATTAGTTGAAAATGAACGTAATAAGGGAAAGAATAGGTTCCTCTGAGCCACGTGTCTGAGAATAGTTGGCTCTGAACGGAGTATTGTGGAGACTGGGTTGATATGACAGTTTGAATCAGACTAAACACCTTTAAAAACCCAGAAGCCAAGATCACAGATCTTTGATTAGAAAGAACATAAAATATTTTCAGAGGTCCAAAAAAGATATCAGTTGCATTAAATGATTTTTACATTTTCATTGAAAAACGAAGACCAAAGCAATTAATTCTACTTTAATTCATATCTTCAAAAGGATGAATCAATCTCTTTCTCCATCACTGTCAGGTGAAAAAAAAATCAAGAATATTATTTTTCTTCATGTGAATTATTGTCAGATTCATTTGAATATATTCATATCAGCATTTTATGTGGAATAATTCGAAAGAGAGAGAGAGAGAGAGAGAGAGAGAGAGGGAGTGTGTGTGTGTGTGTGTGTTCACTGAAGTGTATCAGTGAGCAGCAGTTAGTTCAGTTTCTGTTCAGTCTGACTGAGGGAGGTTTTTGTACGACAGTTTTTCACTGTGTGAACACTCTCTGACTGTTGGGATAGTGAAAACTCTGACAGTAATAAACTGCAGCATCTTCAGCTTGAACTCCACTGATGGTCAGAGTGAAGTCAGAGTTTGATCCACTGCCTGTAAAACGACCTGGAGTCCCTGAATCTCGAGTGCTGATGCTGTGAATGAGCCTTTTAGGAGGTTGTCCATCTTTCTGTTGGTACCAGGCTAAAGAGCTGGAGCTGTAGATGTTCTGACTGATCCTACATGTGATGGTGACGGTTTGTCCCACAGCAGAGCTGACTGCTGCAGACTGAGTCACTGTGACCTGGCCTCTGGACTCTGAGGAGACACAGACAGAAAGAGAAAGCAGCCTCATGGTTTTGTGGGCTTCATTTCAGAGGGACGGATGTTCATAGAGGAGAGGAGTTGGATTCTCTGGACTTTACCTGTGAAGCAGCAGCAGAGGAGAGTCCAGATGAGGACGCAGATCACACTCATGTTTGTAATGAGGAGGATTTCTCTGTCTTCTGTTGTCCTGAAGGACAGCTGTCAGTCATCCAGTCTTCAACTGTCAGGACTATAAATTCTCCCAGAGCACTGGAGCATGGTGCTGCTGATGCAAAGTGGCTCTCTATGGAAATGCTCTGACTGACTCCAACAGGGACTTGGATCAGTTTATTCAATGAGTGTCACACCACCAGATTAATGAACATAAATGAAACCTCTATGTTCATCATGTTTACTTGCATTAAAGAAGACAGTTTGTTTCTCAGATGTTTTACTTGAAATGCGAACCATTCTAGTCTGCACAACTATTCTTTCACAGGGCTGTTGGAGACAGTGTGATAAATGAATGATGGACCCTTCTGCTCATTATTTAAAGTTTTCAGTCTGAAGTACAAAGTTTTCTCCTTTTCCCTTTTGCAGTGAAACCTGTCTGTTCCATGGTTCACCAGTGATGTCTATCTGTTGTCTTGGTTACAGTCTTCAGAGACGGATGTGAAACATTTCAAAGCAGTTTCATTCAATCTTTGAACAAACTGCAGGAAGTGGAAGCTTCTTCAGCTGCAGGCTGCAGGAGGGAGTTTGACTTCCCCAATAAAAGACGAGGAGGGCTTCCTGTCAGACCTGCAGGATATATTTCATTCTTCCAACCCTGTCTCCACAAAACTACCTTCAGAGACGACTGAACTGCATCCTCGAATACGTTGCTCTGAGGAATTAATTTTATTCCTTTTGATGTTTATCTTCAACAGATTTTCATTGCGTTGGTTAAAATGGATTTTCGTTTTCCTTGACCATGTTCATGGATCAGAATTACCTTGGACGTTCTTCCAAAAGACATTTTATTCTCACGAAAAGACGTGATTTTTTTTGTGGAAATGCATTGTTGTGTTTTTATACCTTACATCTTGGTCACATGATGAAACAGTTTCAGCAGTGGGGAGCTGCTGAGAGCTCCTTTTTTTTTCCCCTTGTCCTTTTCCACAGCTGGGGCGTGGAATATTGTATGATTGTCGCCTTTTATGTCCGAACAGATTTTAATCATAGCAATAGGACGAGACTGAATCTCCTCCTGCTGCTGCATTTATTGGAAACTGGCATCTGGCATGGCTGCCGGACAGGACTGGGACGGAAACGCTCAGAGAGCGAGAGACAGAAAGAGTGAGAGAAAAAGAGAGGGGGAATTTGGGGGGCGGGGGGGGGGGGGGGGGGCAGCACAACTTATATACAAATTCACAATACAATACAGTGTTGTCGACACACCACATGCAACAGAGAACAATCCCAAACCCCAATCTAAACAGCACCAATACAGAGGCGACAACCAACACAGAGACTGACAAAACCAAAATCGATAGCCAAGATAAAGACCGACGGAACCAGAACTGATGTTTTTTTTTTCCTCCCCCAACAAAAAAGTGAGAGACAAAAAGTCGATAAAACAAGCAAGTGAACAGACAAGGCCACAACAAAAGGAGGTGTAGGGAAGGAAGGAAGTGCAAGGACACCACAAACCTTTTTTTTTTTTTTTGAGAATATAGCTAGTAGTTACTAGTAGTAAACTCGGGGCGTGCATCAAGAGAGGTCTACAACAGATAACCATTATTCTAACCACCACAAGAAGACAAGGTAACCGAGTATGTGAAGAGTGATTAAAGATCAGTGTGATCATGCAAATAAGATGGTGATAGTGATGGTGATAGTGATCATGCATATATGACCTCTGACCCCTGAGAAGGCCAGAAGCAGGCCGGAGAGGCCCTCAGTCCCCAGAGAGCTGGCGGCCATCCCAGAGCCCAGACCTGAGCCGTGGCCGGGAACCCCGGCGGCCCCGGCGGCCCCGGGGCCCGGGCCCCAGGGAGCCAGGCCCGGCAGGAGCCAGTCCACCCTGGGCACTGGACGCCCGGGGATATCCAAGCAGATCCAAGAGCCCAAGAGCAAACCCCCCAACTCAGGCGGAGGGTCATGACCATACCCAGGAGAACTGGCCCACACGGACGGCTACCCACCCCTGGCCAGTGCACCCCCAGCGCTCCAGCCTCGTGCTCCAAGATCCAGGGCATCACAACGCCCCCCCCCGAAGCCCACCCTCCTTCACCCAACAGCCCACCCCTCCACACTTGTGTGAGTGTGAGCTCCGAGTCCATCTGCAGGGACTCCGAGAGCTGCTTGTCACATATCCCGACCACGAGTCTATCCCTGATCATTTCACTGTGCAGTGCACCATAGCCACAGTGCTCTGCCAGGGTGTACAGTGATGTAATGAAGCTATCAGAGGTCTCTCCTAACTCCTGTTGTCTTTGGTTAAACTTTGCACGTTCAAAAATAATATTTCTTCTTACGACAAAGAGGTTCCTCCAGCTTGTCCACCATTGTTTTGTAGTCGCTCTGTTCCGCATCTGTAAGGTTCAATGATGTAATCTCATCCTCTGCCTCTTCTCCCATTGTGTAAATTAACATGTTCACTTGGCTTTCCTCTGGCTGTTGCTCGAGTCCAGAAGCTATCCTGAATTTTTCGAACCGTTTAATCCACTTTGGCCACTCCTCTGGCTTTTTAAAGTCAAACTTTGGTGGCGGCGGGACTTGAAAGGCCATGGGGACTGCTGCTGCTACGACACCGTCTTCCGCCATGCTAGTTAGCGGCCAATGCTAACAGGTTAGCTCTCCTCGTCAGCACTCGATTCTTTGTGGCTTACCGAGCGAGTTTGCTTCGGATAACAGCAGAAGGTTCTTCATTACTTTACCCGCTGTCCCGGACGACTTCTGACACCATGTCTTGGTGGGTGTTGGCTGAAGGCACGGCGGAATCAAGGAGACTCGTCGACTCGTTGTAACATACTGGCAGCCCTTTATTTCTCTGAACATAACCCTGCCCCCTAGAACCACAAGAGGGCGCCAGAGGATAGTGCCGATCAACTCACTCTCATAACACATGTCTGCTAAACCTCCTCAGATGAACCACCTCAACTGGCTCCTCTCAATGTGGAGGAGGAGCAGCTCCACTTTGAGTCTCTCCTGATGGCCGAACTCCTCACTCTATCAGAGAAAACTCATTTCAGTACTTTGAGTCTGCAAATGTGTTCAGAGCCAATGAACAACACATATTAAAAAAAAAACAACAAGAGAGTGAACGAGCAATAGAGTCGACTTTAATCAATTATTGTGTAAAACTGATCGTGACCTGAAACTTGACCAGCCTCTGCAAATATAAAATAAATCTGTTGATAAAAGCTGCTAAACTGAATCAGATTAGTGTGTTTTGGCGTATTTTATACTTTTTTTAATATGAAAATGAAGTGATGAGAATATGATTAGAGACAACATAAAATACTTCAATGGTTCAGAAAAAATATCTTTTGCAGATAATGATTTTTAAATAATCACAGGACAACAAAGGCTGTGTGTGTGTGTGTGTGTGTGTGTGTGTGTGTGTGTGTGTGTGTGTGTGTGTGTGTGTGTGTGTGTGTGTTCTCGTATTTCTATCCTTGTTGGGGCCAAATGTCCCCACAAGGATAGCAAAACGTGGAACGACGTGCCTTGTGGGGACCTTTTTCCGGTCCTAAGTAGGAGAAACAGTGTTTTCTTGACCATGTTGTTGTTACTGAAAGAAGTAAAAGTGCAAAAACATTTCTTTAGGGTTAGGCTTTGTTGTGGTGTGGGTTAGGGTTAGGGTAAGGGTTAGGGGCTAGACATGAATGGGAGTCAATGGAAGGTCCCCACAAGGATAGAAATACGAGACTGCGCGTGTGTGGTGTGTGTGTGTGTGTGTGTGTGTGTGTGTGTGTGTGTGTGTGTGTGTGTGTGTGTGTGTGTGTGTTCAGTGAAGTGTATCAGTGAGGTACAGTCACTTCAGTTTCTGTTCAGTCTGACTGAGGGACGTTTTTGTATGATGGTTTTTCACTGTGTGAACACATATTGACTGTTAATGACATGAAGACTCTGACAGTAATAAACTGCAGCATCTTCAGCTTGAACTCCACTGATGGTCAGAGTGAAGTCAGAGTTTGATCCACTGCCTGTAAAATGACCTGGAGTCCCTGAATCTCGAGTGATGGCAAAGTAAATGAGCCTTTTAGGAGGTTGTCCATCTTTCTGTTGGTACCAGGCTAATTCGTGCTTACTGTTCCAAACATAAACATCCTGACTGGTCCTACATGTGATGGTGACGGTTTGTCCCACAGCAGAGCTGACTGCTGCAGACTGAGTCACTGTGACCTGGCCTCTGGACTCTGAGGAGACACAGACAGAAAGAGAAAGCAGCCTCATGGTTTTGTGGGCTTCATTTCAGAGGGACGGATGTTCATAGAGGAGAGGAGTTGGATTCTCTGGACTTTACCTGTGAAGCAGCAGCAGAGGAGAGTCCAGATGAGGACGCAGATCACACTCATGTTTGTGATAAGGAGGATTTCTCTGTCTTCTGTTGTCCTGAAGGACAGCTGTCAGTCATCCAGTCTTCAACTGTCAGGACTATAAACTCTCCCAGAGCACTGGAGCATGGTGCTGCTGATGCAAAGTGGCTCTCTATGGAAATGCTCTGACTGACTCCAACAGGGACTTGGATCACTTTCAAAAATCATTTTCACTCTGGAGTCAAACTTTTGTGGGAATATTAAGGAGATTGGTTTTTGTACTTTGATAAATATAATTTTAAAATCTCGACATGTGGTTCTAATAGTGTCAAATTTCTATTGAAATACATTCCAATGAAATAATTTTCAAAAATAGAAAATACATTTAAAAAATTCTGTGTAACTATTCATACAAAATTGCACATAGTCAGTCAAAGAATTGGTCTGTTGAGTTTGAATCAGTAAGTAAAATTAGTTTTGCAGAGTTTGTTTGTTTCACAGTCAGAGAGTGGTGTCTCTCTACAGTCAGAGGTTTTTGTACAGCGGCTCAATGAGTTTGTATCACTGTGGTACACGTTCGGTGGAGGAACCAGACTGGATGTTGGAAGTAAGTTGATTGTACTTTTAATACTGACAGATAGATATTTCAAATTTTGTCATTAAACCTTGTTTTGAATAATTTGAAATGAGAAAGAAGATTTTTTTTAATGTTTTGTCATTATAGTTATTCAACTGATCAAGTTTGAATCTTCCCTGATTTCATGTGCTATAGCTCAGATCTGTTCTGTTTTAATTTTAACACCAGGAAAACATGTTATTTTGAAATTTGTACTGAATTAAATGTCATCAAGATTTCAAGATTTTCTGTCACAAAAATACATATATATTGTGACTCCTCAAATATGTTCAGTCAGAGACTGATGGCTGTGTAACACACTGTTTTAACTCTACCAGTCTCACATTGAATGTGTTTTTAGACTGACCTGTGTATTTATTGACAGTTTTGGTGCACTGGTCTGTCTTTGGACTGAGTTTTAGTTTACATGTCCACTGTTTGAAATGTGTTTGTGTTGTAATGTGTGCAGGCTTTATTCTTCTAGTTTTATTAAGAGTCTCCTCATCAAAGCTGGATTTATTGTTGCTGCTAAACAATGTTTCTGCATTCTGTTTCTTTTATTATTTTAAGACTCATGTTATTTTACTATTAAATATATAAATATGTCCGAAAATGATCAAAACCTCCTCGTGCAATATGAATCAATAGTTACTTTTTGTCCAGTTTTGCTGTAAATATTTGAAAACATTATTTTGATTTAAAGCTCATGTTGCTAAAGTTTCCTCTCATAAGTTATAAAGTGTAACTTTCTGATCACGTTGATGCAAATCTTTGCCAGTAAAGGTTGAGACATGTGCTTGTGTTCCTTCCAATGTAGTTTGAGGTGTTTCAGGTCAAACTGTTGGATGATTCTCTCTGTGCTGATGTGCATGAGAGGCTTCTTAAAGGGAAGTGAAACAATGTGTGAGTGAGTGACTGCTGGAGCAGAAAAAGCATCTGGCAGCAACTTGTTGAAGGACAAAATGATGTGTGTCCCACTGAAGCTGTCCAGGTGTGTGCTGTTTGATTGACAGCTGGCTGCTCCCTGTCCTCTCATCTGATTGGTGTCTCCTAGGTGACAGGCCCCCCACCCTGACGGTGCTGCCCCCCTCCAGAGAGGAGCTGCAGCAGGGGAAGGCCACGCTCATGTGCCTGGCCAACAAGGGCTTCCCCTCAGGCTGGAGTCTGAGCTGGAAGGTGGAGGACAGCAGCAGCAGCAGCAGCTGGGAGGAGAGCAGGAGCCCCGGGGTGCTGCAGAAGGACGGCCTCTACAGCTGGAGCAGCACCCTGAGGCTCCCTGCAGACCAGTGGAGGAAGGTGGGCTCTGTGACCTGTGAGGCCACCCAGGGCTCCCAGACTCCCCTCAGAGAGACACTGAGGAGAGACCAGTGTTCCCAGTCCTGACCGGACTCACTGGGACTCTCACACTGCTTTGACTCTCACACTCATCTCACCTCTGTCATTCACTCTCTTTCACTTCTTCTATCATCAAACCAAACTCTCTTCATCAATATTCATCTTCTTTCATCATGATTTTCTTTCAGCTTTGACAAAATAAACACTCTTTTCATGTCAACTCTTTGGTCTTGGATGAGTTTTTTCCAGCAATCAAATCATCATAACAACTTGTTTGGAGCAGAAATGTCACTTGATAGATATTCTCAGTGTTCCACCTCTTGTTGCTGAATTACTTTCATATCAAACAGACTCAAAACACACAGTCAGTCAGAGGAAGCTGTGTCCTTCATTCATGATGAAGAAATGAAGAAACGTTTCTTTAAATTAATAAACAAAAACGTGGACAAAATTGTTGGCCCCCTTCGTTTAATGAAAGAAAAATTCACAGTAGTCAGAGAAACAACTTGAATCTAACAAAAGCAGTGATACATAAAATTTCTATGAAATTTATCCAATGAAAGTCAGACATTGCTTTTCAACCATGCTTCAAGAGAATTATTAAAAAAACAATTAACTTAAGAAACAGGCCAACACAAAAATGATGGTACCCTTAACTTAATATGTACTGTTGTTGCACAACCTTTTGAGGCAGTCACTGCAATCAAACGATTCCTCTAACTGTCAATGAGACTTCTGGACCTTTCAGCAGGTATTTTGGACACTCCTCATGAGCAAACTGCTCCAGTCGCCTCAGGTTGGAATGGTGCCTTTTTTTCAGACGGCATATTTCAGCTCCATCCAAAGATGTTGGATAATATTTAGGTCAGGGCTCATAGAATGTTGTCATGCAGGTGAGTGAGAGCTGTGCGCTTATGGATGGCAGGGAGGACCAGTTGCCTTCGGTCTGTGGTCTTTCGATACAGTAAGTCATTTTCGATGTGTAACCTGTTCCACTCCCTTAAGAGACTTCTCGTTGCTGCATTCATACTTCCTTTGTTGTGTTCTGTGAATGGCGTGTTGTTTTCCTTTAACTTCATAACTTTTCCAATCACTGGATCAGCTCTCTGTTCCCTCACCAGTTCATCATGACTTCCTGTCTGTAGGGGTTCTGTGTCAGGTTGGTTTTGTGATGCCAAGCTCAGGGCTGCCACCAAGGCTACATCTTTTTGTTGGGCTCTCTGGCTCCCTTCCCATACGGCACCAACTGCATCTGCTGGCAGTTCCTCAGAACACTCTGACATGAATGCATTTATGTCAAGGTGACAATGGGATAACATATCGGCATCAATTTTTGTTTTAGCTTGCCGATATTTAGCATCGGCGTGAAAATCAGCCAGCTGGCCAACCCACCGGTGGCCCACTGCATTAAGCTTTACAGTACTGAGGATGTAGGTGAGTGGGTTATTTTTACCTCCGCCAGGAGGTTATGTAATCATGTTGGTTTGTTGGTTGGTTTGTTGGTTTGTTGGTTGGTTGGTTGATTTGTTAGCAAGATCCCGGAACAAGTAATTGATGGATTGCAATGAAACTTTGTGGAAAGGTGGGTCTTGGGCTAACTTACAATTGATTAAATTTTGGTGATGATCCGGATCACTGTCTGGATCCAGGTATTTTTTTAAGGATTCTTTATCATTGAGAGATAGGGAGTCTTTCACATGGTTGGGCAGGCCCGCCAACAGGGGGCGACAAATGCCTGGTTCACAGAAGACGCGCGGCTTTCGACGCGGAAGTGAGAAGTGCCGTGAACCGACTGTCAGATCGGCGCCCCTGTTAACCTATCTGACGGTTCATACAAGAGGTGCGGGACAGCGCCGCGTGCGTAGCGGCTCGCGTCGTGGACCGCGGCCGCTCTGCTCCTCTCTATTTTCTCCGCGAGCCGCGTGCGCCGTGGACCGCCAGTTGTAAAGCTAGACAGAGCAGATCGCACCACACAGGAAGTCGGGAATGGAAAATACGAGAGAATCCGGTCAATTTTCAAATTAAAATGAAGTAAAATAACATTAATTATGTTGCTTTTCGATTTTCCTTTTCAGATAAACACACACACACACACACACACACACACACACACAGGGAGAGAGGGTGACAGACATAGGCCGCACGCTGCAGCGCTCCGCTCTGATCACACCCCGATCACAATGTTGTGTGATTATATATGGTGTTCTTATGGTTGTTGGTGACTGATTTGAGCTGTGGCTGAGGTCTGCGCTCTCTGAGTGCGAAATTCTAGTCTGTGAATACTGTGAAGTGAGGGGAGCATAGAACAAATAGTCATTAAACTTATCACATACTGCCCACTTGAGGGCCAGGAATTCAAGCTTCCTGCTGTGCAAGTGATAGTTTTGTTCAGCTGGTGTTAGTGTACGTGACCCATACCCAATCACCCTCAACCTCCCTTCTTGTTGCTGGTAGAGGACGGCTCCCAGGCCTTTCTGGGAAGCGTCCGTATGGAGCACAAAAGGGTGTGTGAAATTTGGATCGGCCAGTTCTGGGGGAGAGGTGAGCATGTCAATCAGGCATTCCAAAACCTGCTGATGTTCTTCAGTCCACTTCACTGGGGTTCGGGATGACAGCTGGGAACCTTTTGTCCTTCCTCTTGGTGTTTTGGGCTGCAGTGAGTCTGACTTTACCTGAAGCAGGTCAGAGAGGGGTTTGGCGACGCGTGACAAATCCTGCACATATGTTCGGTAATAGCTCAGAAACCCAAGCAACTGCCAATCATCGCCAACTGTTTGTGGTGTTTTGTGTTTCAATACCTGCACGGTTTCCAGGTCCTTTGGATCAGTTTTCACCCCTTCTGCTGACACCAGTCGACCAACATAACGGACCTCTCGGTGGAATATCTCACATTTCTCAGGCTTCAACTTTACCCCATGACGCTGTAGGGCTTGGAGGACTTTTCGAAGAACTTGCAAATGCTCATCAAAGGATTTGGAGAAGCAGAGCACGTTGTCGAGGTAGGGGATGCAACATTCATCACGGAGTGTGTCGAGCATCTCCTCCATACTCCGCTGGAATGCTGCTGTGGCGTTTGACAATCCAAATGGTATCCTGACCCACTCATACAATCCCCACCGAGTTGTGAATGCTGTCAGATACCTTGATCCTTTTTCAATTAAGCCCTGGTGGTAGACTTTGCCTTGGTCGAGAATTGAGAACCAGCTGTATCCTCCCGATGAATCAGTCAGGTCTTGGATCCGAGGAAGTGGGTGTCGATCTGGAACAGTTTTGTTGTTAAGAAGCCGATAATCTATACAGAGGTGTAGGGAGTCATCCTTCTTTCTGACGCAAATGACAGGGGCAGCGTCGGGGGATTTGGACTTCGCAATCCACTTTTTGACCAAGAGCTCCTGGATGTACTCTTTTACTTCTCTGTATTGGGGCTTTGGGATGGAGGCATAGCATTTTTGCACTGGGGTGTCATCCTTGACCTTTATCTCCATTTGTAGAGAGGGGATACATCCAATGTCACCACTGTCATGAGAGAGTGCTCCAGACTCATCGAGGAGCACCTCTTGTTGTTCAGGGCTCAGATGACTGATGTCAACAGGTTGCAACCATTGCTTTGCAGGGGTGTCACCGGTAGAAGTAATATTGTTCACCTCAACAGTCATGACTTCTGTTTCAGCAAGAGCAGCCTGTGACTCTGGTGCATCTGTTTCTAGAACCTTGGCGATGTGTTGGATGGTGCCCAGAGGAGTTCTCTTTGGTAGAATCACCTCATGCTTGGAGTAGTTGGAGATGGGTATCTTGACTTAAGGTGGCCGGGTGTTGGTTATTTCCAGGAGACCTTCTCCTACACTCAGCTGCACTAATGTATTGTTGTCTTCTGCAGGTTCATAGAGGATGAGTGGATCGGTGGGATCAAAGTTTGGGGGCACCCTGCAGCACACATGTGCTACTTTTCCTGCTGGAATGATGACATTTTCTTTGCCAACTCGCACAGTGGTCGGGTCACAGCCAGTTTTGTGTGGGGCTTGAATGAAATTGACCATAGCAACAACTTCCTCTTCTTCCACCCCAAATGCTCTGCGTAGGAGACTGATAACTGTGGCAACGGCATCTGCACAGAGCTCTCAACTGTTGAAGATTGCTTCAAGTACATTTGCTCTTATTAAGGGCTGGGGTAGTGACATTTGGCTGACCAGAAAGAGGATTTGTATGGTGAGATTGGGATCATCGTTTCCTGAAAGGTTGACAGTTAGTTCAACCCACCCATCATAGGGGATAACCTGTCCATTCACAGCATAAACATCCAAGTCTGTGTCAAGGAGTTCTTTTAAGGGTCTCACTGTGTAATTGGGAATATGAGTGTCAGCCCATTGTCGATCAATAATACTCACTTGTGAGCCCGAGTAAAAAAATAACTGGATACCACTAACCTGACATTTAAGTTGACTTTTCTTTCCAATCAGGGGAATTTTGTGTTTTACAGTGCCCTGACAGGCAAGGACTGGGGCCTGTCTGTTGCATTTAGCTTGTTTAAATGGGAGCCCAGGGGTCTGGCTTACTGGTTGGAACTGAAACTCTGTCGGCCTCTGGTTGTCCCTCTGCAGAGACTGGGTCCCGTTTCCCTGAAATTTTGTCTGCTTCAAGCATCCCACTGCTCGGTGTCCAACTTCTCCACACGCAAAGCAGTGGTTGCACTCTTGAAAGTTCTGTTCTGTGCAATTTGGACAGCGAGCTATCTTTCTCTTCACTTGACTTGACTTGGCAGATGTTGGGAGAATTTGTTAGGAGTAGGTTGAGGGGTTGGTTGTGGCTGGGGATAAGTTGGTGCTTGGACTGGAGATGTTTGTGGATGGGTGCTGGGGGAACTTGCTGCTTGTCGATCAATTAAAGCAGCCACCATGTGTGTCAGTGTCTCCACCTGTGCACTGAGGTTTTGTATGATCTGATCATTCTTACTGTCCAGTACTTTGTCAGCTGACTTGTTCTCACTCTGTCGACCTGCCGTCTCAACCCTGGCACTCTGGGCACATGTCGTCTTCTGACGGGAGTGTTGGCCAAGTCGGCGCTGGTGCTCATTTTCGTCACTTATAATTTCCACCACTTGGCGAAGAATTTCCTCATCGGTGACTTGACTGTTTGAGATGAGAGGTCTTAATCTTTGTCGAAGATCCCCATGTTTTGCAACTAGACCTTGGTACACTGTGTGGAGAAAAACCTCTTGAATGGTTTTTGGATCATATGAGATACCTGTGTTGGCCTGCCTTGACTGGAAAAGGAGTTTTTGCTTGAGCCCGATCATCCGATACAGAAACTGCTGAGGTGACTCCTGTTCAGTTTGTCTGGAACACATCAGCTCCTGGAACATTTCAGTCGTTGCTTTTTCACCAAGATGGGACCTGAGGAAACCTTTGAGTTCAGAAACAGTCATTTCCTCCTTGTTCATAAGCATGTCTTTAAAGGTGCCGGGTTTAAAGCTATAGTGCGTAACTTTTAAACGTCTATGAACGTCCGTTTTAGCCAAGCCATTACTTGTGGAGATGACAAAATGCAGATTAAGCCGATCAGCTCCTCTAACATGTCGCGAGATTTTTCAATATATATAATTGTTGCTTTGTGTGTCGACGGGCGACATTCCCGCGCTGGCGCGCAGGAAATTACGCATTTTATGTCACAACAAGAAGGGAGGGGGAGGACGCGTGGAGGGTCTCATAGCAACAGGCTCAGCTCACAGTCTCAGGCAGACCGAGGAAGCGACATGCTATCAGGGTTTCTGCCAGACCTATTCAGTCCGGGCGCCCCACCCACGCTAAATTGTGCAGCGCTGGAACAACAGAGAGGAGGAAAAAAAAAAAAAAAACTCTCCGATGGTCAAACACCGGCAGCGTTAGCAGCGTTAGCTCCCCCCCCCCCCCCCCCCGGCACACACACACACACACACACACACACACACACAGACACACACTCTTTTCCTGCAGGAAACACTGTACTTTGTGTGTGTAACACTGCGTTTTTCATCAAGAAGCAGCTACTGGAGACCAATGATTTCCTTTGACGACCACTGGGTCTTTTCATCCACTAACCTGTCAGTTACACATTAGCAGGCACCTTGTCTCCCATTTGTAATAAGCTATTTGCGTTTCTGTGGCAAAAAAAAAAAAAGAAAAGAAAAGAATAATTACCTCTTCGGAAGAGTCCATCTTTTTTTCACCAGCTGTCCTTATTAACACAGAATAAAATCCGTGATTCGCGCTGTGGAAACGCAAATCACCGTGGCAGGTTTGGGGGGAGAGGGTGGGGGGGGGGGGGGTACACCTGGGCGTACGTCATGTGGAAGCTCCGGCTTTATTGTTGTAAGAACGCAGAATTCCGCTAGAGGGCGACTGAAATTACGCACTATAGCTTTAACAATTCTCAGCACACCCCGGACCACTTCTGCTTCTGCAAAGCCCTCTCTGAGTCCTTCATCAATTTGCTTACCGAGTATGTTGTAGCTTATGTTGGAGCTCTGATCCCCAATCTGGCCTCCATGTATTTTGAATTCACATCTTTGGAGGTAGGACAGATCTTTCAAGGGAAACAATCCTCTCTTGGGTTGGTTGTGGCATTGGGTGGGCTTCTGATTCAATATAATGGTTGGGCATAATGACTGATGGGGCAGCTGTTGCTTCACACTGTCTAAGCCTCTCACCTAGTTCCTCATACATTTTTTTCAAATTTTCCACTGATTGTGTGGTTGTGTTGGCATGTGTGTTAGAGTGAGAATGGGGCTGTTCGTATTGTGTATTGCTGGAATGCAGGGATGATTGAGGTGTAGGGTCGAGAGTCTCAATGGGTGGATCAAGTTTAGCATGTACATGAATATTACATATGAAATAATTCAATACCAACAACTGACTCATACTATCATCTTCAATATCTAACAAAAAGTCAGACTGCAGATAGGAGGTAACATAGTCCATGCAGCCCTCCTCGTTGCTTGGACTCAACTTCGCTGCCTCCTCACTGTCGGCTGAGATGCTCTTTGCAACCTCATAGAGATCTGTATTTGAAAGTCTGAACAGCTTCTTTTTGATGTCCCACACTAAGTTCTTGCGTTCTGTAGACATGGTGTGTGGTGGTGATGTTGTTGATGATGTGGTATGTAGTGTGAAGTGGTGTGTTTAACCAGCAATGTAGTTCTCTGAAGACTGGCGTGCATTGTTCTCCAGATCAGCAATGCGGCTTGGACACCCACCAGCTGGCTCTTGGATGTAGTAACGCCTCGTCGCCCTGGTCTCATGGTTCTGGTATCACTGGATCAGCTCTCCCTCAATGGTCGTGGAGAGAACCAATCCCGGACGAGCCCCCACAATTTGTTACAGGTCCCAAAGTATTGTGACCACTGTAACAAAGAGATTGTGGTCCGTTGTCTCTCGTCTGGAAAACAGGAAAATGTGTTTAAAGAAGTGAAGACACGAACCGCCTGCGTTTCTTCCCAAAACTCCTCTCATTTATTAAACACAATCATGAAATCCCTAACCTAAATCATAAATCATAGTAACATTTGTCTGTTTCAGTGACCTTTTGTTGTTTAGTCCATCCAGAACAATATGAATCTTTTCACAATCACTTTTCAGTTCCATCACAAACATCAAACAGGATTTGTTCAATTATTTTCAAGTATCCACACAAGTTCCATAACTACCTGCAAATGGTATTAAATGTAGTGCAATCTTACAGTTAATTCACACACATATTCTGTATTTGAGGTTTTGACTCTCTTCACATTGAACACACTGCACAGAAGAAGCACAAATAAACTCAACAGATCAGTTAATTACAGTTCCACAAAAATCTAACATTAAAGGGCAACTCCGGTTTTTTGACACCTGGACCTTATTTATAGGTGTGTGCATGCTCATATACTCACTCAGAAAAACATTGTGCAGCTCAGGGTCCTTCAGAAGTTATTTAGATCGAACCGATTTAGCGGGGACCACGGCAATGGAGCTTCAGCGCGGGCCATAATCTCTGCAAAATCGCTCATTTCGGCGATATTTTTTTAATCCATCGCCAGTGTTACGATAAAGTCAGCTCATCTACCGTCTTCAGGTGGGTCAGCTGACAGTTTTCGCTAACTTAGCCACAATTAGCTCGGATGGGAACATCGCGGAGCTCTTCTCCCCAGCAGAGAGGCACTTTGGCAGGGCCTTGGCTGTCACGTCGCGCGGGCGTCTGACTTCCAGGGGCCGAGTTGGTCCGAGTCGGGGCCGAGGTGGGTAAACGGCCCGGAGCTTGCTCCGGAGGTCTCCAGGCTGGCCTGGCCGCCCTGCGCGCGGAGACCCGCCGCGTTCCGCCTGGATGTCTCTCCTCACCGAGGGTCTCCGGAGGTCTCCAAGCTGGCCTGGCCGCGGGGACCCGCCGCGGGAGAGACCCAGCTGCGCCGTGGATGCGCACGCGCACCGCAGCCATTGCGCGGTGCGCCCAGGCCGGTTTAGAGACCTCCAGAGACCCGTGGTGAGGACGACCACCTGAAGACGGTAGATGAGCTGACTTTATGATAACACTGGCGATGGATGAAAAAGCCGAGCCGTCTCCACTCATTCATTCATACCTTCAATCAATTAACTCGGAAAAAAAAAACATGCTCCAAACACATCCGACTTGTGCTACAAGAGACTTAAGTTTCTGTTTTGATTCTGTGTGATTTTCAGAGTACACTGACCTGGAAAACAGGAAAATGTGTTTAAAGAAGTGAAGACACGAACCGCCTGCATTTCTTCCCAAAACTCCTCTGAGGAGGCGGGCAGGGGCCGCACCAAGAGGAACCTGGTCGGAACAGCACCCTCGCACATTGGTTCCGCTCTTCATCTTTCAGATACACTGAATCCAGATCACAATAAATCCCAAATTAATTACAATGAAAGTACTGATGATGCAGTGATTTGATATAAACAAAATAAAATGATAATTTAATTGCATAAATGTTATCACATATTTTGAGTGCATCACACAGCCCCAGAACATAACAGAGCCTCCTCCATGTTTAACAGTGGGGCCAGTGTTCTTATCACTTAAAGGTGCTGTAGGCAGGATTCTGCTTCTCCGCCATCTTGCTTAGGTTTACCTAAGCAAGATGGCGATTTGACCCATCAAAGATGGCGATCTGAAACCTAGCACAGCCAATCCTGTCCTGTTTTCTCTGACATCACGCCCTTATGCAAGTTAAGCCCCTCCCACAAGAACATGGGACGAACGCCCCTCGACCAATCACAGTTCGAGCCTCATGGGCTCTTCTGATTGGTCAAAGATACCTGGAGCTGTCGCGATTCCTTTTCATCTCAGAACCATTAGTTGTCCATTACCGCTGGAAGTGGGGGTGCTGGGGGGGTGCTGCAGCACCCTGTCTTTTGTCACGCAGTCACGCCACATATTGTATTTCTCACGATGAAAAAAAAAATTCCGGTAAAGTTGTCTGGTGCGCCGTTGGTGCGCCGCTGGTATCCCCGTTGGATGAGGGCGCCTGTGCCACACTCCAAGCTTGTGTCTCTACCGCCGCAGCCCCCCCCCCCCCCCCCCCCCCCCCCCCCCGACCCCCATTAGATGAAAGCGCACACGGCCATGCTCAGAACAGAGACAGATGGAAACGCTGCGCCCTCGCGGAAGTGCAATTATTCTACACTCCTAAAGGATTATCAATGGATACTCTAACATTTAATCCAAAGAAAACACTGAAAAATTTGCACTGACTAGCAAAATCCTGCCTACAGCACCTTTAACTGCTTATCACTAATCAAGTAGTGGCTAAGAGACAACAGCCTCCAACTAAACTCAGAAACAACAGAGACCCTCATTATTGCCCCAGACAGTGCCATCCCCGCTATTGAGCGGCACTTTGGTGATCTGAGTCTCTCAACCAAAACTGAACTGAGGAACCCTGGGGTGATCTTCGACAGCGCCATGTCACTAGACCACCACTCGAGGCAGCTGGTTCGAAACCATTTCTTCCAGCTGTGCAACATTGCTAAGCTCAGACCCATGGTGTCTAAAAATGAGCTTGAAATGGTCACTCACGCCTTTATGTCCTCAAGGCTCGACTACTGTAACAGCTTATTCACTTGTCTTAACAAGAAAGAGCTGGCCCGCCTCCAGTTTGTTCAAAACTCAGCTGCGAGGCTGCTGACCAGCACCAACAGGAGGTCCCACATTACACCCATATTAAAATCCCTCCACTGGCTCCCTGTTGCATTCCGTATCCAGTTTAAAACCTTGGTGCTGACCTTCCGAGCTCTACATGGTCAGGCTCCCACGTATATCAGAAACCTCATCACACCCTACAGCTCGGCCCGAAGCCTGAGGTCCTCTGACCAGATCCTTGTCAGAGTTCCCTGTACTCGTTTTAAAACTAGGGGTGACCGCTCATTTACATCCACTGCCCCGAGCCTCTGCAATGAGCTTCCTCCGGACCTGCGCTCCCTGGATTCGGTGGATGCCTTCAAGAAACTCTTAAAGACATATTTGTTTCAGAAGGCATTCTGGACCCCCAGTCAGTGCTGTCTCGGCAGTAAACACATACTGTCTTCATGATTTCTTATCCCCTTGTTCTTATTTACTGTGGAATGTTTTTTTTTTTTTTTGTGATTTTTACACTGTGAAGCACTTTGTGAACGATGTCTGTGAAAAGCGCTATATAAATAAATTTTACTTACTTACTTACTTACTTACTTTTCTTGATATGCTTCATTTTTCCTTCTGTGAAAATAGAACTGATGTGCCTTGGCAAGAACTTCCATTTTTGTCTCATCTGTCCATAGGACATTCTTCCAGAAGCTTTGTGGCTTGTCAACATATTGTTTGGAAAAATTCCAGTCTGGCTTTTTTATGATTTGTTTTTAACAATGCTGTCCTCCTTGGTCATTTCCCATGAAGTCCACTTTGGTTCAAACAACAACGGATGGTGCGATCTGACACTGATGCTCCTTGAGCTTGAAATTCACCTTTAATCTCTTTAGAAGTTTTTCTGGGCTCTTTTGTTACCATTCATATCATCTGTGTCTTTGATTTGTCATCAATTGTCCTCCTGAAGCCATGTCCACTAAGGCTGGCTACAGTCCCATGAATTGTGAATTTCTGAATAATACATGCAACTGTAATCACAGGAACATCAAACTTTCTTGGAGCATCAAACTGCTTGGAGATGGTCTAATAGCCTTTACCTTTAACATGCTTGCATCCTTTGCATATTGGTTTAATTGTGTGTTGTGTTGTGTCTTCTTGCCAGTGGCGGACCGTGCATTTCACACTAAGGCCTTCAGAACAGATCTGCCTGAACCGGTCCACCTCTCAATAACTATTTTATGTCTATAAAAATAATATTATGCAGATATGCATATAAAGAGTTGTTGCACAGCAGATAGATACTTGTGCAGGCAGAATAAATGCCTTTGCTGAAGTGCACAAGTCTCCAACTACATCTGTGCACATACAATAAACATCAACAACTTAATAAAACAGCAATATTATTTAGGAAAAGAGGAATATTTTACTCACCAAAATCTTGATTATTTGCAAACAAAATCCATCCTCATTTCCTTCCTCAAAAAGAGTTCAATTGCCCTGTCATATAGATTAGGGATGAGCCGAATACTCGTTTTAAACGAGTACTCGTTACGGATAATGCATTTTTTCTGAATCCGAGTACAGCCCGAGCATTGTTGTCATTATTCGTACTCGTGCTGATGGGAGATCCTCATTGGTCCTTCCAATGACCTATAGAATTACTAGACCGCTCACTGCCCCCTGAGAGACGACAAATCGCAGCTGACTTCCGGTAGTGGCAAAAAGCGGATTCAGAGTGGGACGCCAGCACGGTATGTGACTTTGTGTTTCGTGATTTACCAAGGTGCAGTAAACTTCTGTGTTGGAATCAAGTCACAATGCTTGAAATACGTTGAGAACAGCAGGCCAGGAGACCCTAGACCAGCACTGGCCGGATTTTTCTGCAGCTGAGCAGATTCTCCTCAGGAGAGCACCTGACCTGGTGACGGGGGACAAGGCTATTTTTGTCATCAGAAAATGTGTAAATGAACTAGAAATCTGTTTGAGAAGGTGAAAAGCACGGCATGATCATATCTGACACTGAAAAGTACATACGTTACTGCGTAGCACTTACCATATCTGTTATTTTATATCTGTTATTTATTTCATTATATCTGTCTTAGATGTTTATGTAAATTATATTTAATTTATATCTGTCAGTTTATATCTATTAATTAAAGGGGCTGTATCATGCTTTTTTAGCTAGCCCAAACCCTAGAAATGGCATTAACATGGTAATAGTTTAGTTTTGGCACAAAGGAAAAGTCATTTTGTGTGAAATAAAAGATTTTCTGGGGCTAATTCTGAAACCCGGAAGAGAAAACGCTCCGTTTCACTGAAAATCCCGCCTCTCCCCCTGTGGACTTTGACTGACAGCGTACTTCAACCAATCAGCGCTTCATTAGCGTCTGTAAGGGTTAGCTTTAGCACTTTAGCTCTAGCTTCTCTACACGGAAAGACACGCGAAAACGTCTTTTCCTGTTAGAAACTCACCAAGCGCAGACCCTTCAGACTCTTGCTCCTGCTTGACTGTTGCTTTCAGACGATGGTTAAAGTTTATCTCCGTAATCAGAGTTAGAAAAAAGCAGCAACGCTGATTGCCGAGGGCCTGCAGGAGGGGGGCTCAGGGGAGCCATCTTCTCCGTGTGACGTGAACCTGGGAAACAGAGCGTTTTCACGGGTAGGGGAGGGGCTGCCTCTCTGAGCAGCACAACAAGGAGGAAAGCTCAAACATGCAGGCATGGAGGAAAATAACGCTTTGGGGGTGTTTTTGGTGAGTACATAGCCATATAACAAGGTTAAAACATACAAAAAGTGAATTTTGCATGATACAGCCCCTTTAATTATATATGTCTTAATTTGTATTTACATTACATGTAATTTATATTTAATACTTAGTTGTGTCGGTCAGTATATTCCTGTTACTTATTTAATTATATCTATCCTAATTTTACCTACAAATTGCATTTAACTTTTTCTTATATAGTTGGCTTTGCATTTTTCTATTTTTCTTTCCGCGTTGTTTTTGCTGCTGCAACCCTGCAATTTCCCCATGCGGGACAAATAAAGGACTTTCAATTCAATTCAATATGTCAGTGTGCACTTCTGTCATGTCCTGTAAATAAACTTTTCTATTTTTTATTGCAATTACTGTTTCATGCTTTCATTTTTTCCATTTCTTGTCTTCCTTTGGCTGTTTCACTCAGTCAGTTTTAATTATTCGAGAAATGAGTGTCCATTGTATTCAACAAACCTCTTCTGATTAAATTGACTTTATTTGTTATTACTCTTCTGACTTTATTTTTTACATTTTACTCTGGAAAGCCTCTGTGTATGTTAATGTGTTACATAAATAATGTGTGTGTTCTGACTGCAAGAATTGCTCCTCCAGAAACTTTTTATGGCCATTTTTGTGGGAGGAAAAAAGCAACCATTCCAAGGTATGTGGGTCTGGGCAGCTGTGAAAGTCCAACTGAATAATTTGAATTGGAGAAAAATTGTTTAACACACTAACTTTCTTATTTGGCATTGGTTCAAATATTTTTTTTAGAGCCCCATGTAGTGAAACACTAATGCTACAGAAAGAATGAAACATTTGTTATTGGCACAGTCACTGCATCAGCATTCAGCAGTCATTACTGTGTGGTGGTCTCTGTTTGTTGTAGCCTCATGTAGGCAGAACGTGTGAAGAGGCTCTGTGTTTATCATGTCAAGATATTTTCGATTCATTATTCGGTAAATAGTCTAAACATGTAATCTGATTCCATATGTAACTTAAACTGAGATGCACAACTTGTTATTGTTACTTTATTTTAAATATTTACATAATTGTTTCAATATTTTCTATATTATGCATGTCACTAAGTTATTAACAGAGCGAAAATGATAATTGCAAAATGGGTTAAAAAAATCAACTAAGCTTTAATTTAATCGTTATATTTGTTCCTCGAATGTTTTTTTTTTTAATTTACTGACTGTGGAAACTCGGTGGCTGCGTTACGCTTGGTTTCAATGTCGTATTTAAATGAAATACTAAGTATGAAATACAGCTGTATTTCTAAATAGAGGCTCAGTGTTTGTTATCATATGAGTGTGATTGCCATAGAAACAGGCTTTGTTTTTTCTTGTCTGTGAGGGTTAAACAACGCTGTGATTGCCATGACAGCGTGCCTAGGACAGAGATTTTACTGTCTGCTAACAGTAAAAGCCACAATATAACACATATTGTCCCATCAGTGATGACAAGCAGGCCTTGAAGTCTGTGTATTTACACTGGATTACATAGCGCCCCTCAGCTTCTTGCCACGACCGGAAGTCAGCGCCGATTTGCCATGGCGCCGCTGCTGTCCGCCGAGCAGTGAGCGGTCTAGTAATTCTATACGTCATTGGGTCCTTCATTCTGCTCCGTGCTCCACCGAGATGACAGGATCCTTGTGAGAGAAGCCAATCGGTGCTGATAAATTAAAAATGCGGTATTTTATTTCTTTGTAGCTTGCATTGTGCCTGAGGAAAACCTTTTAAAGTTGAAACGTCACGCAACTGTACTGCATGCTCGGGGGTTTTTTTTCGGGGGTTTTTAAAGGTGTAATACAACATTCTGATTTCCGGGTGGATCACCTAAATAATTGGTGGGTCTGTTTGTCAATCATTCTGACGAGCTGCTTTCGTAAGGCGGTTCTCCGTGCTTGCGCCCAATCAGCTTCTCCCTTTTGCGCATGCGCATTCAGAGTGTTTATGTAGCCGGTGAGCTTCTGCGCTCGTACTTACCGATGGCGAGTCTGACATAATGAAACTGTAGCTGTTTCGGAAAAAAAAGCTTTATTTATGAGCGAGGCGGATCGCAGAAACTGTACAGAGCCGTGCACACCGGAGAAGAGGAGATCGCGCTCGTACACTTCCGCGTTTTCTGGGAGAAGCAGGAGAGCCGGGCGGATGGTCTGGCGCATGCGCGTTGTTCAAAAAGTGAGTAACAGACGTGGGGCTTCGTCTTTTCGAGAAAATGTTGTATTCCACCTTTAAGTTTCGTTTTCCCTCGCGTTTTTTTTTTTTTTTCCTTTTCTCTCTTCTTTTTCATAATAATTTGGGCTTGCGCTCCACTGGGAGGCTGTGATCTGTGGGAGAGAGATGATAACTGGGCCGAGGTCCACGTCCTGGTCATGTTGGTGGCACTGCAGCCGCGGACATGACCAGGAAGCTCAGCAGGGGCGAATGAGAGGTTTCCCTGAACACCGGGGAGATTCCGGTGGGGACCGTGGGGGGAGGCATTCATACAATTAAAATATTCATGTTGTGACTCAATAAAAAATACTTGTTCTGTAAATAGTTCCTTTACTATTGTGACCAAAAATATTAAAATTTTATTTCTGAGGCTTTTGTGTGAATAAATAATCATTTATATAACTTTAAAAATATTCATGTTCGGACTAAAATAAAAAAAAAAAAATCTGTATATTGTATCATTGACACTGTTCTGTAAATATTTTTCAAATGAAGAATCAATATGGCGACTTCTGAGCAATCCATATCAATTTCAGACTTAAAATAGTTTACTAATTTCTGCCCCAGCCTGTTTCCAGTTAAACCACGCCCACTTCCGGTTTAGACCACGCCCCCTACGAGTACAGATACGGATACAGATAATTTGGATGGGTAAACAGATCAATACTGCTTATCAGTACAATTCCTTATCAATTCTCTTAGCGATTGTCATTGAGTGAGATATGAAACAATACAATTGGGGTGTTTGCATTAACTCTTTAATATTTTCATCCTGAACAGAAGAAAAAAATACCCATGTCATGAAAACTTTGCAAGCTGCAGTCGCCCCAGTTTCATCTTTTGGTGTGAAATACAGCCAAACTCTGGAGCTTCTTCCTGACGCCAGGCTGGAAAGCTCAAAACAAACTACATGCCTGTGCCTGTCTGGTCCAGCTCTGCAGCTCTGTCACTCACACAGTCTCAGTGTGTCTGCTGTTAGCTGATGGAGGTTGCCAGATCTGCCCCAAATATAATGTTAATTCCATCCAACAATAGAAAGCATTCCAAACCTCCATCTCTGAAGAAAACGCATGTTAAAACCGTAAAAACCGGATTTGCATTTAAAAAAACACACATCACAAACATAAAGCCATTCCATCAACCCACCTCGGGTTCAAGAGAAGCTTGATTGTGCAGAAACCCGTCCAATCTGGCAACACAGCCGCTCCAGTCATGGAGCTTTGATTTTTGCAATTTCTGGTCGTTTGAATTTCCCACAAGTAAACCTGTACCTGTATGAGTAAGTAACCCCTGTTCTAATGCATATAATGATTAGATCGCATTGTTTGTCATATATTCTACCAGAAGAATTACAAAAAACAATGTGAAGGCAAAAACACGACACATATTTTATTTTGAAATCACTGATTTAGGAACACGTATCTACTTTACATCTGGCACCGACTTGTTTCTGTTCAGACTGAAGCAGCAGGGCTCCGGAGTGAGGAAATATAGGGTCCTTGCTGAAAGTTTCCGGTCTGCGGCTCTGTGGCCGTGCCCGAGCGGACCGCAGCCGCGCTGTGAGTCCATGCGCGGAACGCACGGTGAGTCTCACGCACACAGCAGAACCGTTAAGGAGACAGCCAAATAATTCCTTGGAATCGAGACATGACGAACCGGTTCTACAAAAGAACCGGTTCTCAACTCCCATCCCAAGCGGGGGGGCGCGGCTGCTGCGGAAGTCCACACCGTTTGCTTTTTTTCTTCTTCTCTGTCACTCCGCACCTCCCCTGAAACCCTCTGGCGCCCCCCAGGGGAGGCGCGCCTCACACTTTGAAAACCGCTGGGTTAAATGATTCAATATGAAAAAAACATGTCTGGAAGCAGCACAACCACGGGAAAACTATGAAAGGAACTCGAACATACCGTTCGGAATCATTTATTAATTATTTATGGACAAAATATAATTTATATCAGTCTGTAATTCAGATACTTTTTAGGCCAGCAGAGAAGGCCTTGCAGGCCCTGACGGCCCACCACTGCTTCTTGCTGTTTATTAGTTTATATGGCAAGAGTTCACAACTTAGGAAGTTTAATCAATCCTGAGCAGTTGACTTGAGGGAAAGTTGTGTTGTCGTCATTCATTACACCGAGAGAGGAACAGTCAGACTCCAATAAAGTGTTTTTGAAAACATGGGAAGCATTCATCATGTGTGTTACACCACTACAACCATCTGATTTCAATCAGTGATGTTGTTGATTTGATAATGACCTGAAACTTGAACAGCCTCTGTAAATATTAAATAAATCTGTTGATAATGAGAATCTGACGAGAAATGACATTGGTAAGAAAAAAATATCTGCATATGTTGATATCGAAAATTATTAATGGAAAATGAAAATCAAACAGGTTTTTCTTAACTCAACAGTTACAGTAATTCATCTCCTCTCCATCCCTGACAGTTTCTAAAAGTTTAAAGAATATTATATTTTATAATATGAATTGTGACGATGGTGACCTCTGGTGGAGAAACATCTGATCGATTTTAAATATATTCACAAGTTCAGTCAGTTGATGTGGAATAATCTTGAAGTGTGTGTGTGTGTGTGTGTTCAGTGAAGTGTATCAGTGAGCAGATGGTCACATGATGAAACAGTCTCTGCAGTGTGGAGCTGCTGAGAGCTCATTAAAAGAGCCAGTTGTAACAAGCTGAAAGTAACGACGAGCATGTAGTCAGGCTAAATGCACATATGTCTTATCACAATTAAACAACAGCTATGAACAATATTATTTCAATCATGCAGATTGATCTCTGTCTCTGTTTCCATGGTGATGGAGGATGTGCTGCGGCACAGCAACATATCACTTTACTTCAAGTAATCCATTACTTCCAGTAATCAATACTTTAGTAATTTATTCCCAATTACCAATCGTAAACCCCAACACCTCTAAACCTACTGAGAATCTGACTTTCTTTCTTTCTGACTCAGGATCAGCTCCATCAGTTCAGACTGTGTTCCTCTAGTAGTTCTACAGTCCAGCAGCACCACGAGCCACATTGACAGTGTTAACACACATTTATATTATATACTCAGTCTGCTGTGTAGCTGTACTGCTGTAGTGAGGAGCAGCATTGTGTGTTCAGGTAGGCCATGCACAGTATTTTTTTCAAGAGTTTGGAGTTCATTTATTCCTCAGTGGCAGAAGGAAACATGCAGTCTCCAATAAATCCTCCGTACAGGCTGAAGACATTATTGTTTCCATCAGATTCTTCTGAGTTCAGCCTGGTGAGGCTGTGGTTCTCAGCAGCAGGTTACTGACAGGTTAGCAGGCTAATAACACTTTAGCTTCACTGTGAGTTCAGGTGTGTTTCATACCTGTAGATGTGTCTTCAGGTTTGATGAGTCCCTGGATGTTGAGAGCATTTTCACAGCTGGAGGCAGAATTTACATTGTACATAGAAGTTCTGGGCCTCATCTGACTTAAAAACAAAATGATTTCTAACAATTAAAGAATGAGTTTCTCTCTGGAGCAGCCGTGACTCCAGCAGCAGGTGGTAAAATTCATGGCAATGCGGGTTGTTTCATTCACGGTTAAACATATCAGTAGAGCGGGAGGCTGCTCCAAGACAGCGGTCAATGCGGCGTCTATCATTTATATATGTACAGTGTCTATTGTTTATAGATCTACGGTGTGACGGTTTGTGCCGTAAAGTGCCGTAAAGTGTCACAATGTTTGTATTCGGCGCGGATGTCTGTTGTAATTCTGGTATATTCCGTCTGATTTTCAAAATGAATCCCGCTCAGTAATCCGTGTTTTTATCAGAAGTACCTGTAACGAGATTACATATTTTTTGTGTGTACTTTAACGGATTACATTAACAATTTATTTGTATCCTGATTACATAACGCCGTTAAATGTAATCTGTTACTCCCCAACCCTGGTTATAGTTGACCAGCCTCTGTGAATATTAAATAAATCTGTTGACAAAAACGTCTAAACTGAATGAGATTAGTGTGTTTTGGGGTAATTTACACTTTTTTAATATGAGAATGAAGTGATGAGAAGATGATTAGAGGCAACATAAAATACTTCAATTGTTCGGAGAGAAATATTGGAAAACTAAGAACTAAGGTTGTGTGTGTGTGTGTGTGTGTGTGTGTGTGTGTGTGTGTGTGTGTGTGTGTGTGTGTGTGTGTGTGTGTGTGTGTGTGTTCAGTGAAGTGCATCAGTGAGCAGCAGTCAGTTCAGTTTCTGTTCAGTCTGACTGAGGGAGGTTTTTGTACAACGGTTTTTCACTGTGTGAACACAGGCCCACTGTGAAGACTCTGACAGTAATAAACTGCAGCATCTTCAGCTTGAACTTCACTAATGGTCAGAGTGAAGTCAGAGTTTGATCCACTGCCTGTAAAATGACCTGGAGTCACTGTATCTCGAATGTTGGTGGAGTGAATGAGCCTTTTAGGAGGTTGTCCATCTTTCTGTTGGTACCAGGCTAAATAGTGTGTACTGCCAGAAGCATAGACATTCTGACTGGTCCTACATGTGATGGTGACGGTTTGTCCCACAGCAGAGCTGACTGCTGCAGACTGAGTCACTGTGACCTGGCCTCTAGACTCTGAGGAGACACAGACAGAAAGAGAAAGCAGCCTCATGGTTTTGTGGGCTTCATTTCAGAGGGACGGATGTTCATAGAGGAGAGGAGTTGGATTCTCTGGACTTTACCTGTGAAGCAGCAGCAGAGGAGAGTCCAGATGAGGACGCAGATCACACTCATGTTTGTGATGAGGAGGATTTCTCTGTCTTCTGTTGTCCTGAAGGACAGCTGTCAGTCATCCAGTCTTCAACTGTCAGGACTATAAACTCTCCCAGAGCACTGGAGCATGGTGCTGCTGATGCAAAGTGGCTCTCTATGGAAATGCTCTGACTGACTCCAACAGGGACTTGTATCACTTTAATCAGTCAGTGTCACACTACAAGGTTATCATAAATGAAACCTCTATTTTTATTATGTTCACTTGCATTAAAGAAGACATTTTGTTGTTTCTCAGATGTTTCACTTGAAACTGGAACCATTCTACTATGCACAACAATTATTTCACTGGGCTTTTAAAGAAAATGTGATAAATAAATGATGGACACTACTGTTCATGATTTAAAGTTTGAAGTCTGAAGTACAAAGTTTTCTCCTTTTCTCTTTTGCAGTGAAACCTGTCTGTTCCATGGTTCACCATCTGTTGTCTTGGTTACAGTGTTCAGAGACGGATGTGAAACATTTCAAAGCAGTTTCATTCAATCTTAGAACAAACTGGAGGAAGTGAAGCTTCGGCACGTCCAGGAGGAAGTTTGACTTCCCCAATAAAAGAGGAGGAGGACTTCCTGTCAGACTGAACTTTGGCCTGCAGGATACATTTCAATATTTCAACCCTGAATCCACAAAACTCCCTTCAGAGACGACTGAACTGCATCCTTGAATCCGTTGCTCAGAAGAATGAATTTTAATCTTTTTGATTTGATCTGCGACGGATTTTCATTGCGTTCGTCAAAATGGATTTTCCTTTTCCTTGACCATGTTCATGGATCAGAATTACCTTGTATGTTTTTCCAAAAGACATTTTATTCTCACAAAAAGACATGATCTTTCATGGAAATGCTTTGTTGTGTTTTTATACCTGACATCTTGGTCACATGATGAAACAGTCTCAGCAGTGTGGAGCTGCTGAGAGCTCATTAAAAGAGCCGGTTGTAACAAGCTGAAAGTAACGACGATCATGTAGTCAGACTAAACGCACATAAGCCTTACCACAATTAAACAACAGCTATGAACGATATTATTGTAATCATGCAGATTGATCTCTATCTCCGTTTCTATGGTGATGGAGGACGTCGCAGCACAGCGGCATATCACTTTGTGAGCTTTTCTGTTTTATTTTTCAAATGGTCTCCTAACATATGCGTTCTCAAAAAGTATACAGTTATATGAATGGCTCGATCGCAAACAGAAGAGGGCTTAGAGGGCAGAGCTGATGAGTGGAGCAATGTGACAGAAAATATTGAGAGCGAGTATTGTTCATCCTAACTGAAGCCATTGGGGATGAATCGGTCCTTTGCAGACACGTGATCAAACCGGCGACATGCCCCACCCCCATGCGCCATTTTCCTAGCCTGGTATTGTTAAACAACAGAGCAGTGAGCCGCACCACAGTGATTTTATTACCTTTTTTTTTTTGGGCCATTTCCCCATATGGAGAAGAATAAGAGCAACGAGAGGACACGGTACAGAGACAACCTCAAAAGTAGGCCAGGGACCGGTACGTGGCTAAATTGTCCACAATTAAAAACATCGATCCATATGACCTCAAAACTAGAGATGGGAGCTCCAGCGCCGCATTGCTGCCTCTGAATTCGGCACTGAACATCACAAACTACCTGGTTTACAAGTGTCAGCACCTACAAATGTGAGCATTTCCAAAGTTATAAATCTCTGGAAGTGCACGGACATTTCAGGAATACCTGGGTGCAGGATCTGTTCCTGTTCGTGTCGTCTGTTCCATGTGAGCTGCATTGGTCTGCAGCATGCACCAGTGCACGGGGACTGTTGGATCTGCAGTCGTTGTTCCTCCCGCTAATGTTGTTTCACAAATGTCGGACACATTTACCACAACACATTATGTGACGATGACATGATTCATTGATGTGAATTGCCATGCATATAGTTCTTACTGTTGTGTTTTTATGTATCCTTGTGTTGCTGCTGTTGAGTGTGTGAAAAACATTGCTTTCCAGAAAAAAGAAAATGTCTCGCTTGTCATTTCAGTACTTTTTCCCATACACACTATTTGTCCTCAATAAATTATCAAGATGTAATTACTAATGAGAAGCACAGTTAATTATCAAAACCAACAGTAGTTACTTATGTGCTAACAAAAGGCAATAACTCAAAAAGACTCTAAAAGTGTCAATCAAAAGCCTATTATTGTCGGTCAGATACAAAAACATGTGCTTCCACAAATATAAAAAAATATATATATAAAATGTATGTAATATATATATAAAAAAAAAAGTTCAGGGCTTTTAAGTGATCTAACTACAGACATACGGCCTTTGCTCACTGTCCATGTCACTACACTACTGATGGGCAATGCTTTGTCAGGGCACAGCACACAGTTACAATCTTATCCAGCAGTGTGACTTCTTCATTTTCACATGGAAGAATCATGTGTGTGGGTATGGTCCCTGACAAGATTCTATATTCCTGACAGATATTTCCAATGACCCTTTCAAGTTTCAATATGAATCCTCAAATGACCTATTTTCCTAGTTTCCTCTACATCTCTGGCTGCTAACTGACAGCGGCTTTTTGTAAATGCTGGGAGTTTGACCTCCGCACACATCACACAACAACAACAACTCACAGAGCTCACATTCAGTCTGTGTGGCGTCCTGACTGGTGTGTGTGTGTATGTCATCTTCAGTGACCACCTGACTGCTTTCTTCCTCAGCATCAGGTGTCACGTCCTCACTCTGTTGATTTTGTCCAGGCTCAACGTCCACTCCTCAGTCTGCAGCTCTACAATCTCTGCACCTCGGTGGACTCCCATTTCTGGTGCTTGCGGTGACACTTTCCGCAGCTGCTGACTCTGTTCTCCTCCAGGATGTGTTGTAAATTTAGTTAGATCAATTATAGCAAACAAATCAATGACTGTATGTTTGTTTTCAAAAGGAGATCAGATCTGATGTGCTGATGTTTGTTGCAGTGTACCAGGGAGCTTGTGTTTGTCTCTAAATGTCTGTGAGGACAGAACGGACATGATGTGTCCTCCTCTGGACAGCAGGTCTGACTGGATCTTTTAAGTCACTCCCTCTGTATTGTTTGAATTTAAGATGAAGAAATAAAATAAAAAGATTTAGCATAAAGTGATTATCTCATTTCTACTGCCCTCCTCCTCTGACTGGAGTCTACAAGTGAAGCTGGCTCGCAGCTGTGTGAGCTGCGAACTAGCTTCACCTTCATTCAGAAAGAAACAGCATTTTCAGTAGCATCGCTTAAAAAAAATAAACTCGCTTACTTGACTTTATGAAAATGGCGAGAGCAAGCAAGCATGTAGTCAGATATGGAGTCGAAAGCCGTGCTCTTTTGTCTCACTGCTGCGACCCACACCATCCAACGCCTCTTCCTCATTTCCTCAGTCTGCTCTTCGTAATTTCTTTCAGACGTGGGAAACTGGAAAAAACGTAGATTGCCATCTGTCCTTCTCCCATTCCATCGATACGAACTATTATGGCAGCCTTTCATGCAACATGATCTTCCCATTTTGGGAACGATGCCAAACGATGCCGAGCAGTGCGGTGCGTCAGAGCGCTGCACAGCGGGGCAGCACAGGGCGGGGCACACGGAACACGGAGCGTGTCCTGGCTCCTCTCAATGTGGAGGAGGAGCAGCTCCACTTTGAGTCTCTCCTGATGGCCGAACTCCTCACTCTGTCTTTTTTTACTGTACACTGCTCTTATGAGTTTATGTATATATTTATATATATATATATATTAGGATTTGCTCTTATGTTATATATATTTATTGGTTGTGTTATATGGTCTATTTTTGTTTAATGTTGCCAGAGAGTACCAAACGGATTTTCATTGTTCTTTGTAACAGTGACAATAAAGATCTATTCTATTCTATTCTATTCTATCACCAAGAGTGACGCCTGCCACTCTGCAGAGAAAACTCATTTCAATGCGTTCAGTCTGCAAACGTGTTCAGAGTCAATGAACAACACATATTTAAAAAAAAAAAAAAAATAAGAGAGTGAACGTGCAATAGAGTCGACTTTAATCAATTATTGGGGAAAATTGATCATGACCGGAAACTTGACCAGCTTCTGTGAATATTACTTAAATAAATCTGTTGATGAAAGCTGCTAAACTGAATCAGATTAGTGTGTTTTGGCGTATTTTATACTTTTTTAATATGAAAATGAAGTGATGAGAAAATGATTAGAGACAACATAAAATACTTCAATGGTTCAGAAAAAATATCTTTTGCAAATAATGATTTTTAAATAATCACTGGAAAACTAAGGCTGTGTGTGTGTGTGTGTGTGTGTGTGTGTGTGTGTGTGTGTGTGTGTGTGTGTGTGTGTGTGTGTTCAGTGAAGTGCATCAGTGAGCAGCAGTCAGTTCAGTTTCTGTTCAGTCTGACTGAGGGAGGTTTTTGTACGACGGTTTTTCACTGTGTGAACACATCTTGACTGTTGGGATAATGAAAACTCTGACAGTAATAAACTGCAGCATCTTCAGCTTGAACTCCACTGATGGTCAGAGTGAAGTCAGAGTTTGATCCACTGCCTGTAAAACGATCTGGAGTCCCTGAATATCGAGTACTGGCGTCGTAAATGAGCAGTTTAGGAGGTTGTCCGTCCTTCTGTTGGTACCAGGCTAAAGAGTTGGAGCTGTAGACATTCTGACTGGTCCTACATGTGATGGTGACGGTTTGTCCCACAGCAGAGCTGACTGCTGCAGACTGAGTCACTGTGACCTGGCCTCTGGACTCTGAGGAGACACAGACAGAAAGAGAAAGCAGCCTCATGGTTTTGTGGGCTTCATTTCAGAGGGACGGATGTTCATAGAGGAGAGGAGTTGGATTCTCTGGACTTTACCTGTGAAGCAGCAGCAGAGGAGAGTCCAGATGAGGACGCAGATCACACTCATGTTTGTGATGAGGAGGATTTCTCTGTCTTCTGTTGTCCTGAAGGACAGCTGTCAGTCATCCAGTCTTCAACTGTCAGGACTATAAACTCTCCCAGAGCACTGGAGCATGGTGCTGCTGATGCAAAGTGGCTCTCTATGGAAATGCTCTGACTGACTCCAACAGGGACTTGGATCATTTTAAGCAATCATTTTCAATCTGGACTCAATCTTTTGTGGGAATAATAAGGAGATTGGTTTTCTGTTTTGATAAAAGAAACATTAAAATCACCACCTGTTTTTCTAATAATGTCAATTCTATTGAAATACATTCCAACAAAATAATTTATAAAAATAGAAAATATATCTTAAAAAAAAATCTCTATAAATACACAAACAAAATTGCACATAGTCAGTAAAACAATTGGTCTGTTGAGTTTGAATCAGGAAGTAAAAGTAGCTTTGCAGAAGTTGTTTGTTTCACAGTCAGAGAGTGGTGTCTCTCTACAGTCAGAGGTTTTTGTACAGCGGCTCAATGAGTTTGTATCACTGTGGTACACGTTCGGTGGAGGAACCAGACTGGATGTTGGAAGTAAGTTGATTCTATTTTTAATACTGACAGATAAATAATTCATATTTTGACATTAAATCTCGTTTTGAATAATTTGAAATGAGAAAGATGTTTTTTTATGTTTTGTCATTATAATTATTTTACTGATCAAGTTTGAGTCTTCCCTGATTTCATGTGGTATAGCTCTGATCTGCCCCGCTTTAATTTTATCACCAGGAAAACATGTTATTTTGAAATGTGTACTGGGTTAAATGTCATCAAGATTTTCTGCCACAAAAGTATAAATTGTGACTCTTTAAATGTGTTCAGTCAGAGACTGATGGCTGTGTAACACACTGTTTTAACTCTACCAGTCTCATGTTGAATGTGTTTTTAGACTGACCTGTGTATTTATTGACAGTTTTGGTGCACTGGTCTGTCTTTGGACTGAGTTTTAGTTTACATGTCCACTGTTTGAAATGTGTTTGTGTTGTAATGTGTGCAGGCTTTATTCTTCTAGTTTTATTAAGTGTCTCTTCATCAAAACTGGATTTATTCTTGTGCTAAACAATGTTTCTCGGCTCTGTTTGTGTCTTTTCATTTTCAGGTTAATTTACTGTTAAAAAGAAATACTGCTGATCAATATGTTTAAAAGAAATTAGGAACTGTTAAACATACATCTTTATCCACTGCTTTTTCAAGTGTTGCTCTCAATATTTGAAAATATTTATTTTGTTTTAAAGCCCGTGTTGTTCAAGTTTCCTTTCATAAGCTCTAAAGTGGAACTTTCTGATGACGTTGATGAAAATCTTTGCCAGTAAAGGTTGAGACATGTGCTTGTGTTCCTTCCAGTGTAGTTTGAGGTGTTTCAGGTCAAACTGTTGGATGATTCTCTCTGTGCTGATGTGCATGAGAGGCTTCTTAAAGGGAAGTGAAACAATGTGTGAGTGAGTGACTGCTGGAGCAGAAAAAGCATCTGGCAGCAACTTGTTGAAGGACAAAATGATGTGTGTCCCACTGAAGCTGTCCAGGTGTGTGCTGTTTGATTGACAGCTGGCTGCTCCCTGTCCTCTCATCTGATTGGTGTCTCCTAGGTGACAGGCCCCCCACCCTGACGGTGCTGCCCCCCTCCAGAGAGGAGCTGCAGCAGGGGAAGGCCACGCTCATGTGCCTGGCCAACAAGGGCTTCCCCTCAGGCTGGAGTCTGAGCTGGAAGGTGGAGGACAGCAGCAGCAGCAGCAGCTGGGAGGAGAGCAGGAGCCCCGGGGTGCTGCAGAAGGACGGCCTCTACAGCTGGAGCAGCACCCTGAGGCTCCCTGCAGACCAGTGGAGGAAGGTGGGCTCTGTGACCTGTGAGGCCACCCAGGGCTCCCAGACTCCCCTCAGAGAGACACTGAGGAGAGACCAGTGTTCCCAGTCCTGACCGGACTCACTGGGACTCTCACACTGCTTTGACTCTCACACTCATCTCACCTCTGTCATTCACTCTCTTTCACTTTCTTCTATCATCAAACCAAACTCTCTTCATCAATATTCATCTTCTTTCATCATGATTTTCTTTCAGCTTTGACAAAATAAACACTCTTTTCATGTCAACTCTTTGGTCTTGGATGAGTTTTTTCCAGCAATCAAATCATCATAACACCTTGTTTGGAACAGAAATGTCACTTGATAGATATTCTCAGTATTCCAGCTCTTGTTGCTGAATTACTTTCCTTTCAAACAGACTCAAAACACAGTCAGTCAGAGGAAGCCGTGTCCTTCATTCATGATGAAGAAATAAAGAAACTTTTCTTTTAATTAATCAAGAAAAACGTGAAAAAAATTGTTGGTCCCCTTCATTTAATGAAAAGAAAAATTTGCAGCAGTCAGAGAAACAGCTGGAATCTAACAAAAGTAGTAATAAATAAAAATTCTATGAAATTTTACCAATGAAAGTCAGACATTGTTTTTCAACCATGCTTCAAGAGAATTATGAAAAAAAAATTAACTCAAGAAACAGGCCTACACAAAAATGATGGTACGCTTAACTTAAAGCTCATGTGCAGAGTTTTGAAAGAATGAGAGTTTTTTTTAAACCAACGTCTCGAGGTTCCCCCTCCCTCTGCTTTCATGAGCGACCAAGCCACGCCCCTTTAATTGTGCACACGCATTATCTGTCGGGTGAAAATGAGAGCCTCCGAGTCCTACAGCATCCTACATGTTTCGCTGTTTACGGTGGATGTTCAGCAGACCATGGATATATCCGAGGTAAGCGGGGCGGCTGCTGCGTAGCTATCTCATCTCTGCCTTGTGTGCGTGCTCTCTGGCTGCGTGCACAAGTTGCTTGACAGCACGACCAGGCGGAAGCTCGAAATCTATTGGCTGAACCTGACCGGCGCTTTTTCGGATAACTTGGGGGTCTATGAGACAAAGGCGGGGCTCATAAATAAATTTTTATATTGCTTCATGCTGATATTATATTATAGTATCGAACCAGACTGACACATTTAAGATCTGTAAAAAAAAAGATACATACATTGGAAACGAACGGAAACTCCGGAAACGAGCTTTAATATTTAGTTGCACAACCTTTTGAGGGAATCACTGCAATCAAACGATTCCTGTAACTGTCAACGAGACGTCTGGACCTTTCAGCAGGTATTTTGGCCACTCCTCATGAGCAAACTGCTCCAGTTACCTCAGGTTGGAATGGTGCCTTTTCCAGACGGCATATTTCAGCTCCATCCAAAGATGTTGGATAGGATTTCGGTCAGGGCTCATAGAAGGCCACTTGAGAATAGTCCAATCTTTTCCCTCTTAGCCATTCTTGGGTATGTTTAGCTGTTTGTTTTGGGTCATTGTCCTGTTGCAAGACCCATGACCTGCAACTGAGACCAAGCTTTCTGACACTGGCAGCACATTTCTCTCTAGAATCCCTTAGTACTCTTGAGATTTCATTTTACCCTGCACAGTTTCAAGACACCCTGTGCCAGATACAGCAAAGCAGCCCAGAACATGACAGAGCCTCCTCCATGTTTCACAGTGGGGACAGTGTTCTTATCACTAAACTGCTTATCACTAATCAAGCAGTGGCTAAGAGACAACAGCCTCCAACTAAACTCATGTAACCCTTTTCCCAGCTGCCTCGCTACAGGGAAGTGAGTGTCACTTCCTTCCCAATGTACACGCTAAGGCAAAAGAGACATTTCATTGAAAAATAATAATAAAAAAAATTATGCCACTATGCAGTGCAGATAATTATTTGTATTGAAGCAATATTCAGATAAACAAAAAAAAAAATATGAAGGTCTAAACAAAAAAAAATATTCATCAAGTTCACTAAATTCAGTTCCGGAGTTTTTTTCCTTTTACCTTTCACTCGGGGGTTAATTGACGCGAGTTTGCGAGATTCGTTGGCGCGTTGGAGCTCTGATCCAGTGATTGTGTGGATGGCGTAATCCTACCAGTGGATTGGGAGAACCTCCTCCAGTTCGGATTGGAGTCACGGTGCGCAGGGGATCCCTCTTCTTTGCGATCTCTCTTACCCAGGTGAGTTCAAGCAACCAGACAGCAGCGCGTCCCTCAGCTCCGCTCTGGCTTTTAACGAGGCTGCTCGGTGTAGTGGTGTTAGCCACACGCTACCTTAACCACACTGATCGGGTCCTGTCGGCTCAACTGACTCTCGCCGCGGTGCGCGCTGCGGTCAGTCCTCCTCAGCCGCCCGCGGGAGGACAGGAGTCACTGGCCAGGCCGTCACACCAACCGAGCTCCGCTCACGCTAGCCTGTAGCGGGCTTGCACACTTCCGTGTCTGTCTGACAGGCTCTCCAGACGCTCTCACGGAGCGTCGTGCTTCCGGTCTGCTCCCCCCCCACCAGCGGCAAACAATACGCCCTTAAATAGGCTTCACACAAAATTATAATCTTCTTAATATTTAATCTGGGTTTTTTACCACAACTAATGAAATATTCTTATTTTTTCTTTAATGAAACCAAAAAACACATACGTTCCTCATTATTACATCTTACAAACATAACAGAAAATTGAATATTCTCCTTCGGAAAATCATATTACTACACTCAGAAACAACAGAGACCCTCATTATTGCCCCAGACAGTGCCATCCCCGCTATTGAGCAGCATCTTGGTGATCTGAGCCTCTCAACCAAAACTGAACTGAGGAACCCTGGGGTGATCTTCGACAGCACACTGTCACTAGACCACCACTCGAGGCAGCTGGTCAGAAACTGTTTCTTCCAGCTGTGCAACATTCCTAAGCTCAGACCCATGGTGTATAAAAATGAGCTTGAAATGGTCACTCATGCCTTTATGTCCTCACGGCTTAACTACTGTAACAGCTTATTCCCTTGTCATAACAAGAAGGAACTGGCCCGCCTCTAGTTTGTTCAAAACTCAGCTGCGAGGCTGCTGACCAGCACCAACAGGAGGTCCCACATCACACCCCGTGTTAAAATCCCTCCACTGGCTCCCTGTTGCATTCCGTATCCAGTTTAAAACCTTGGTGCTGACCTTCCGAGCTCTACATGGTCAGGCTCCCACATATATCAGAAACTTCATCACACCCTACAGCTCGGCCCGAAGCCTGAGGTCCTCTGACCAGATCCTTGTCAGAGTTCCCTGTACTCGTTTTAAAACTAGGGGTGACCGCTCATTTACATCCACTGCCCCGCACCTCTGCAATGAGCTTCCTCCGGACCTGCGCTCCCTGGACTCGGTGGATGCCCTCAAGAAACTCTTAAAGACATATTTGTTTCAGAAGGCATTCTGGACCCCCAGTCAGTGCTGTCTTGGCAGTAGCATATACTGTCTACATGATTTCTTATCCCCTTGTTCTTATGTACTGTGAAATGTTTTTGTGATTTTTACGCTGTGAAGCACTCTGTGAACGATGTCTGTGAAAAGCGCTATATAAATAAATTTTACTTACTTATTTACTTACTTTTCTTGATATGCTTCATTTTTCCTTCTGTGAAAATAGAACTGATGTGCCTTGGCAAGAACTTCCATTTTTGTCTCATCTGTCCATAGGACATTCTCCCAGAAGCTTTGTGGCTTGTCAACAAAGTTTCTTGGAGCATCAACCTGCACCCTAAAAAATGAATGGTAAAAAACAACCCAAATTGGTTTATTTTTTAACCCAACAGTTAATCAATATTGGACCAGCCCAACAGTAATTATTTTTACCCAACAAAATGGGTTGGTCTTTTCAACCCAACAGATGGGTTCAGAGATTTTATCCAATCATTGGGTCAAATAAATTTCAGCCCCGGGTCGATTCTACCATATGATTGGGTTGAATATTGTTCTCATATTTAACCCAAATGTTGCATCAAATCAATTTCAGCCCTGGGTCAATTTTACCATGTATACTGTTGAATGTGCCCAAATTCTGGGTAAAATTAACTACAATTCTGTGTTAATTCAACTACACAATCTTCCAAAAAGTGTTCATCCATCTTCTATGCTGCTTCTCCTTTTCAGAGTTGCATGTTGCAGGTGCCAATTCCAGCTGCTGCCGGCGAGGATGGGGTACACCCTGGACAGGTGCAAAGTCCACACAGAAAGGCTCCGAGTCCCGGCCAGTACTTGAACCCAGGGCCTTCTTGCTGTGAGGCAAGAGCGCTAACCACTGTGCCACCGTGTGGCCATGCTGAATCTTAGAGAAATCTGTATAATATACAGTGTCTTGTAAACAGCTAATTTTCAAACTTTTTAAAATTCAATCTATACTTGGTCGTGCAAATAATACAATATGCAACGACACACTTGCAAACAATGTTTAAAGTATTTATTTTGAATTTATTTGGACCCGTTGACAACCCAACAGTGGTCAAAACAACCCATGTGCTGGGTTTAAAAATCTATGTTGGGTCTGATGGACTCTAACCCAACACATAAGTTGCAATAAATAACTCCAAATGTAATCATAATAGCCCAAATTGGGTTACCGGTTTCATAACCCAGTGATTGGGTTAACAAAGTAACCCAAGATTTTTTAGTGTGTGCTTGGAGATGGTCTAATAGTCTTTACCTTTAACATGCTTGTCTACAATTGTCGTTCTAATCTCCTGAGACAACTCTTTCCTTTGCACATTGGTTTAATTGTGTGTTGTGTTGTGTCTGCTTGCTGTTTATTAGTTTATATATCAAGAGTTCACAACTTTGGAAGTTTAATAAATCCTGAGTAGTTGACTTGAGGGAAAGTTGTGTTGTCGTCATGCATTACACCGAGAGAGGAACACTCAGACTCCAATAAAGTGTTTTTGAAAACATGGGAAGCATTCATCATGTGTGTTACACCACTACAACCATCTGGCTTCAATCAATAATGTTGTTAATTTGATAATGACCTGAAACTTGACCAGCCTCTGTAAATATTAAATAAATCTGTTGATACGTGTGTGTGTGTGTGTGTGTGTGTGTGTGTGTGTGTGTGTGTGTGTGTGTGTGTGTGTGTGTGTGTGTGTGTGTGTGTGTGTGTGTGTGTGTGTGTGTTCAGTGAAGTGTATCACTGAGCAGCAGTCACTTCAGTTTCTGAGGGAGGTTTTTGTACGACGGTTTTTCACTGTGTGAACACCCACTGACTGTTGGGATAATGAAGACTCTGACAGTAATAAACTGCAGCATCTTCAGCTTGAACTCCACTGATGGTCAGAGTGAAGTCAGAGTTTGATCCACTGCCTGTAAAACGATCTGGAGTCCCTGAATATCGAGTGCTGGCGTAGTAAATGAGCAGTTTCGGAGGTTGTCCATCTTTCTGTTGGTACCAGGCTAAATAGTGTGTCCTGCCAGAAACATGGACATCCTGACTGATCCTACATGTGATGGTGACAGTTTGTCCCACAGCAGAGCTGACTGCTGCAGACTGAGTCACTGTGAACTGGCCTCTGGACTCTGAGGAGACACAGACAGAAAGAGAAAGCAGCCTCATGGTTTTGTGGGCTTCATTTCAGAGGGACGGATGTTCATAGAGGAGAGGAGTTGGATTCTCTGGACTTTACCTGTGAAGCAGCAGCAGAGGAGAGTCCAGATGAGGACGCAGATCACACTCATGTTTGTGATGAGGAGGATTTCTCTGTCTTCTGTTGTCCTGAAGGACAGCTGTCAGTCATCCAGTCTTCAACTGTCAGGACTATAAACTCTCCCAGAGCACTGGAGCATGGTGCTGCTGATGCAAAGTGGCTCTCTATGGAAATGCTCTGACTGACTCCAGCAGGGACTTGGATCACTTTCATCGATCATTTTCACTCTGGAGTCAAACTTTTGTGGGAATATTAAGGCGATTGGTTTTTTACTTTGATAAATATAATTTTAAAGTCTCGACATGTGGTTCTAATAGTGTCAAATTTCTATTGAAATACATTCCAATAAAATAATTTTCAAAAATAGACAATACATTTAAAAAAAAATCTGTCTATTTGTACATAAAAAATTGCACAGAGTCAGTAAAACAATTGGTCTGTTGAGTTTGAATCAGTCAGTAAAAGTACTTTTGCAGAGTTTGTATCACAGTCAGAGAGTGGTGTCTCTCTGCAGTCAGAGGTTTTTGTACAGCGGCTCAATGAGTTTGTATCACTGTGGTACACGTTCGGTGGAGGAACCAGACTGGATGTTGGAAGTAAGTTGATTCTACTTTTAATACTGACAGATAAATACTTCAAATGTTTTCATAAAACCTTGTTTTGAATGATTTGAAATGAGAAAGAAGTTTTTTTTTTATGTTTTTTCATTATAATTATTTTAGCGATCAAGTATGAATCTTCCCTGATTTCATGTGCTGTAGCTCAGATCTGTTCTGTTTTAATTTTAACACCAGGAAAACATGTTATTTTGAAATGTGTACTGGATTAAATGTCATCAAGATTTTCTGTCACAAAAATACATATAGATTGTGACTCTTCAAATATGTTCAGTCAGAGACTGATGGCTGTGTAACACACTGTTTTAACTCTACCAGTCTCATGTTGAATGTGTTTTTAGACTGACCTGTGTATTTATCGACAGTTTTGGTGCACTGGTCTGTCTTTGGACTGAGTTTTAGTTTACATGTCCACTGTTTGAAATGTGTTTGTGTTGTAATGTGTGCAGGCTTTATTCTTCTAGTTTTATTGAGAGTCTCTTCATCAAAGCTGGATTTATTCTTGGTGCTAAACAATGTGTCTGCATTCTGTTTCTTTTATTATTTTAAGACTCGTGTTATTTTACTGTAAAATATATAAATATGTCCGAAAATGATCAAAACCTCCTCGTGCAATATTAATCAATAGTTACTTTTTGTCCAGTTTTGCTGTAAATATTTGAAAACATTATTTTGATTTCAAGCCCGTGTTGTTAAAGTTCCCTCTCATAAGTTATAAAGTGTAACTTTGTGATCACGTTGATGCAAATCTTTGCCAGTAAAGGTTGAGACATGTGCTTGTGTTCCTTCCAGTGTAGTTTGAGGTGTTTCAGGTCAAACTGTTGGATGATTCTCTCTGTGCTGATGTGCATGAGAGGCTTCTTAAAGGGAAGTGAAACAATGTGTGAGTGAGTGACTGCTGGAGCAGAAAAAGCATCTGGCAGCAACTTGTTGAAGGACAAAATGATGTGTGTCCCACTGAAGCTGTCCAGGTGTGTGCTGTTTGATTGACAGCTGGCTGCTCCCTGTCCTCTCATCTGATTGGTGTCTCCTAGGTGACAGGCCCCCCACCCTGACGGTGCTGCCCCCCTCCAGAGAGGAGCTGCAGCAGGGGAAGGCCACGCTCATGTGCCTGGCCAACAAGGGCTTCCCCTCAGGCTGGAGTCTGAGCTGGAAGGTGGAGGACAGCAGCAGCAGCAGCAGCTGGGAGGAGAGCAGGAGCCCCGGGGTGCTGCAGAAGGACGGCCTCTACAGCTGGAGCAGCACCCTGAGGCTCCCTGCAGACCAGTGGAGGAAGGTGGGCTCTGTGACCTGTGAGGCCACCCAGGGCTCCCAGACTCCCCTCAGAGAGACACTGAGGAGAGACCAGTGTTCCCAGTCCTGACCGGACTCACTGGGACTCTCACACTGCTTTGACTCTCACACTCATCTCACCTCTGTCATTCACTCTCTTTCACTTTCTTCTATCATCAAACCAAACTCTCTTCATCAATATTCATCTTCTTTCAGCATGATTTTCTTCCAGCTTTGACAAAATAAAAACTCTTTTCATGTCAGTTCTTTGGTCTTGGATGAGTTTTTTTCCAGCAATCAAATCATCATAACACCTTGTTTGGAACAGAAATGTCACTTGATAGATATTCTCAGTATTCCAGCTCTTGTTGCTGAATTACTTTCCTTTCAAACAGACTCAAAACACACAGTCAGTAAGGACGAAGGAAGCTGTGTCCTTCATTCATGATGAAGAAATGACCTTCACCTTTCTTGATATTAATCAATACAGATTTAGATAATTGTATTAAGATTAAATTAGTTGCTCTGAAGTGTGAGCAAAACTCCAAATGGTGACTGAGTCTCAGATAGATGAGTGTGATTTGTATAAAGTTCAATACAACATCATCAGCAACCAGGTTGCTTATTGAAGTTAATTATGGTGAAGCTTCTGTCTGTTCGCTGTTGATATCAGGTTCATAAATACTCTGAAAGACAGTGTCATTTAGAGTTCTTTGTTCTGTATTTAAATTGAAAATAGTGAAGCCAATCCTTAATACTACTGTGACGGAGTCACTCTGACGGGGGCCACGGCGCAGCGCTGGCACTCATTAAAACGAAAGTTACGTAGGTAACTACGGTTCTATGAATCCCGGATGACCGCCAGAGGCGTTGCATAAAGCACTGAATGATCATCCTTTCGCATACGCAGGTCGAGAATTAATGACAACAAAGTCACACGTGACCTCCCGGTGGCTGACGTGAGTCTATATAGCCACGTCACACCGGAAGCTCAGTCCCTTCCACTTCTCGCAAGCAGAAGATTCCGAGGGACCGAACGCTCTGGCGGTCATCCGGGATTCATAGAACCGTAGTTACCTACGTAACTTTCGTTCTATTTCATCCCTACTGACCGCCAGAGGCGGTGCATAAAGCACTGGATGACATATACCAGCGAAGTCACGAGGAATCGCCGAACAACAATGACCACCAACCCCACTCACCTCACAGCGTTGATGAGTGCTGTCGGAGAATCCCGTCAAGGGGGTGGGATGTTGCCACATTCACCCTGTAGAACCGTGCGAACGTTGACGCTGATGTCCATGAAGCCGCTTCACAAATAACGTCCAAAGGAACGCCGGTCATCGCGGCCCAGGAGGTGGTCAGACCCCTGGTCGAATGGCACCGCACCCCGTCTGGTGGTGAACGACCCTGGGAGAGATATGCCTGTTTGATAGTATCCACCACCCAGTGGGCCAGTCGCTGTTTTGACAGGGCCTGGCCCATGCGAGGCCCGGCGTGGCAGATAAACAGGCGTTCAGACTGACGGACATCCGTCGTAGCCCGTATGTACACTTCAAGTGCCCGAACTGGACACAGCAGTTCGTTTGAAGTCGGAGACCCGAAACGCACCAGTCGGAGGGGGCGCGTAACAGTTGTAGAACCAAGCACTTTGGGGATGAAAGAGGCGTCAGGCCAGAGTGTCACCCCAGAGCCATCGGCATTCCACCTGCAGCCCGCGTCGCCAACCGACAGCGCCTGCAGTTCCCCCACTCGTCTACCCGAGGCCATCGCTAAGAGGAACGCAGTTTTCAGCGACAGCCATTTCAACCCTGCCTGATCCAGGGGCTCGAATGGAGGGGCCCGCAGGGACTCGAGCACCAAAGACAGGTCCCACGTCGGCACCCTTCGTTGACTGAGGGGGCGGAGACGACGCGCACCCTTTAAAAAAGATGAGACCGTCCTGTCACTGCCCACAGAACGGCCATCAAAACCCTGGTGCCAGCAGGAAATCGCAGCCGTATGCACCTTAAGTGTAGATGGCGAGCGACCCAGGTTGAACAGCTCCTGCAAGAAGTCCAATATGGATGGCACCGGGCATTGAACCGCAGTCAGACCTCTTTCCTGACACCACCTGTCGAAGAACCTCCACCTGCTGGCATACAGCTGTCGTGTGGAAGGAGCCCGGGCATTGGCGATGGTGTGGCCTATGTCCCCACTGAACTCGGAGAACGAGACCCCCGGCCCTCCAGCAGCCACACCCATAGCTGGAGGCGGTCTGGACTGGGGTGCAGGATCCTCCCCCCGAACTGGGACAGAAGATCCCTCCTGGATGGCAGGCGCCTCGGCGAGCTGCAGCAGAGCCAGCGCAGCAGAGGAAACTAGGTCCTCGCCGGCCAAAAAGGGGCTATCAGGATCAGTTGATGCCCCTCTCAAGAGACCCTGAGTATTGTAGGAAATATCAGGGGAAAAGGTGGGAAGGCGTATAGCAGTGTTTGGGGCCAGTCGTGCGCCAGCGCATCCAGGCCCAGAGAACCCGCGTCGTCCATTATACTGAACCAGCGGGGACAGTGGGTGGACTCCCCGGACGTGAACAGGTCTACCTCCGCCCTGCCGAAGGTCTGCCAGACCCGGTCCACGACCTCTGGGTGAAGGCGCCACTTCCCTGGTAGCGGTGACTGCCGGGACAGGAAATCCGCTGATGTGTTCAACACTCCCGGAATGTGCAGTGCTCTCCGGCTGGCCAGATTTTGAGCCGCCCAAGTCAGGATTTGAGTGGCCAGCCTTGTCTAGGCCACGGACTGAGTGCCCCCCTGGTGGTTGATGTGAAAAACCACGCTGGTGTTGTCGGTCCTGACCAGCACATGTCGGCCTTGTAGATGCGGGAGAAACTGCTGCAGTGCCAAAAGCACAGCCCTCAATTCGAGGACATTGATGTGCTGCCCTTGTTGCCATGGCAACCATTTCCTCTGCACCATGCGCCCCTGCCATGTTGCTCCCCAACCCCGGAGAGATGCATCCGTATGAACGATGTCCCGACGGCTCGGTAGGGAACCCATAGGAACCCCTTGTGTGATGAAGCGCCTCTCCATCCACTGCGAGAGAGACGTCAGGCACTGACTCGACACGCGTAGGCGCCTGCGCCTGTGGCTGTGTCGCTCGGGGCTCAGGTGTAGACTGTTCAGCCACATCTGAAGTGGACGAAGAGATAGAAGACCCAGGGGAACCACCGCAGATGCCGCCACCAACTTGCCGAGAAGGCGGAAGTGTGGGAGCATGTCCAAAATGTCCTGAACCCGCCGAGGTGAGGGGCATGCCATCATGGTCCGAGAATTCAGGACCATCCCCAGAAAAGTGGTCACCTGTGTGGGGACCAGGTTGCTCTTGGCCGTGTTGACATGCAAGCCGAGAGCGGCAGTGTGCTCGAGCACCGCCTGCGTGTCCCGAACGGCGTCCTCACGAGACGGGGCACAGATCAGCCAATCGTCCAGGTAGGGCAAGATCGTCAAGCCCCGAGTCTGCAGGGGGGACAGAGCTGCAGCCACGCACCTGGAAAACACCCGAGGAGACAGGGAAAGCCCGAACGGGAGGACCCTGAACTGATAGTGCCTCCCTTGAAACGCAAACCGAAGGAGCCGCCAGTGTGACGGCGCAACAGGGACATGAAAGTAAGCGTCCCTCAAATCGATCACTGTGAACCAGTCCCCCGGCGATATTGTGTGGAGAACCTGAGGGATGCGCAGCATCTTGAATGGAATAACTTTTAAAAAGTCGTTTAGACCCCGAAGATCCAGAACGGGGCGCCAGTCGCCTGTCTTCTTCGGTACGAGGAAATACCTTGAATAAAATCCCCCCGGGTCCCGCAGGGGATCGACAGGAACCACAGCACCTTTGGCCAGCAAGATGTGAATTTCCTCGGACAGTGCTCGTGCCCTGGCCCGGTCGTGGATTACAGTCATTATGACCTGGCCATGCACGGGAGGCCGGCGGCGGAACTGAATGCGATAACCCCGGGACAGTGTGGCCAGCACCCAAGCATCTGGAGCGTGGGTAGCCCAGTATCCGAGTTGACCCGGGGTAAAAAAACCGACCGCCAGCCGTGGAGTCTCATCTGCGTGCCCCCTGCCCTCTGGAGGGCTTGGGGGGGCGCTGGTGTGGCTGCCCCATCTGTGATGAGCGGGGGGGCAGAGATCCAGGCTGTGGCCTCCGGTCCGGAACCGTTCTGTAATCTTGGCGGCGAGTTTCCGGAAGAGGGTGCGATGGCCCAGCAGAGTACCTCCGTGAAGATGATGAGGCAGACCCTGGACCCACCTGAGGAGGGGGACGTCTCTGGAGACCCACCAATTGCTGCCGAGTACGGTTTGCCTGCGCGGTGCGCTCCAGGGCCTCCAGTGCCGCGGACCCAAATAATTCCCCAGGAACCACCGGCACGCTCCGCAGCATCCCCCTACTGGACTCTGAAAGTGGTGACTGTGCCAACCAAACCTGGCGTCGAGTCTGTACGAGCGTAGACATCAGGCGACCAAGCTCCCTTGACATTAGGGCGAAAGCTTGTAGGGACACGTCCATTAGGTCCTGCGTAGATGGGTCGACAGAAACCTCCTCCAATGTCGACGACAGACCCAGCAGGAGGTGGGAGAGGGAGTTACCAATGCAGCCCATGCACGCACCGGTGTCATAGGCTTTACAGAGTAGATCGTCCGTGATCCTACACTGCGGTCGCGGGCACCTGGCGTTCGTTCGTAGCGTCTCCTCCGGATGCACAATGAGGGACGCGATAGCCGATTCCACAGCCGGCATGCGTCCCAGGCCAAACGTATCGGCATCCTGCATCGCTGCTAAGGCCCGCACATCCGTGGTGGGCCTGGACAATGCCTTGTTATCCATCCAACACGCATGCAGCTCCTTAACGTATTCCTCTGATGGCGGGACCGCAAAGGACTCAGCTGCCGTCTGGCGTCGGAAGAACGCGCTGGAGCGGACTTGGTTTGACGTGGGGACATCCAACTGCAGGCGGGTGAGAGCCGTCTGAATAGCCACGGCCACAGACACATCTCCAGTGCCCCGCGAGCCCGCAGAGGTGTGGGACCCGGACTCAGAAACTCGGGAGCTCAGCTCATCGAAATCACTCCTAAATTGAGTGTCCGACGCCGCCACCGAGATCACGTCCTCGTGCGATGCCAAATCATGGTCCTGCTGAACCGTCGCATGGCGTCCTGTGTCGGCCTGAAGGTCCTGGAGCATCGCCTTCATCTGCGCCAATTCCGATGACAGGTTTTCCACTCTACCAGACAACCCGTCCCCGGGGTCCTCCTTCCTGCGCCTCTTCCTCGGACGCGCTAGTGCCTCCGAAGAAGAGTGCGTCCGCGTCCGTGACTGTCCAGCAGGCAACACCATAGACGTGGGATCCCCCTCCGGGAGACCCTCAAACTCAGCCAACCGCGCAACCTTCACGGAATGCGGCATAATGAAGCAACTCGGGCAGTCTGTGCCCTGGAGGGCCTCCCGTAGGTGGTCCACACCCAGGCAGGGGGGACACAAATCATGGCCATCCTCAGGTTGGAGTGCTGCCAAGCAGAGTCTGCAACACAGCTGCTCCAACATGGCGTCAAAAAGAAAAACCTTCAGCTGTCCTACCCACTAAGAAACTCAGTGTTCAGAAAAGCAACTACAGAGTCAGGTCGAGCAGAGAACGCCACTAGTGACTCCTGAATGTCCGAGCGCGGGGTCACAAACCGGGTCGAGCAGAGAACGCCACGTGCAATTTGCGACAGGCTCACAATGAGGGAAAACAATCCTGCAGTTGGTTTTTCTTCTTGTTTTTTTTTTTTTTTGTGTTTTTTAATTCAATTATCATTATCAACTTCCTTCCTTCAAACAACTGAAGAGACAGTATATGAATCACACTCAGACAGAAAACACGAGCTGACAGACAGCCGTCTTCAATAACAACGGGGCGAAGTAACGCCTCCTAATCAACAAATTAACAATTAAGCCACACAGGCAATAAATCAGAGCAGCGCGCACCACACGGTGGGCTGTTACAACAGAAAACAACCGTCTAAAAGACACGGCGATAAACAATACCCGGTTTACGGGAAAGAAGAAAAAGAGGAGATGGAGTGCTGCTTGTGCAGCCCTTAGAGGGCGAGCAAGCTCGCAGCTCTGACTTACCCAGTCGCAGGGCTATCAGTCACAAACAGCACATCAATCGTAAGTGGAGTTAAGCTCAAAATGCTCACCACCAGACCCAACCAACCTGCGCGCGAGAAGGTTTAAAGGGACTGAGCTTCCGGTGTGACGTGGCTATATAGACTCACGTCAGCCACGTCAGGAGGTCACGTGTGACTTTGTTGTCATTAATTCTCGACCTGCGTATGCGAAAGGATGATCATTCAGTGCTTTATGCACCACCTCTGGCGGTCAGTAGGGATGAAATAGAACACACATTAACACTCACCTGTGTTTTTTCCCGTTCGTCTGCTCCGTTCCCCGCATATTTGGACATTGTTGTTGACCGCAGTAGTCGTGGGTGCACACTCGACCACTGCCAAATCATCCTCCTGCCATAATTCACCCTGCAAACTTTTTCACTAGTATTCATGTCCCATTCACGTCCTCCCACTGGCAAACCGAGCGCCGTGTTCACTTCCTGTTTACAGCCCGTCAGATGGGGAAACCCGAGAGTAACGTCATGATGACGTCACCGAAAGGTGCCGATTTCGGCATGAAAATTATTTTTATTGCTGACCTACTTTGAGATGCAGTGGTATTACTGTTTGTTTCTGTATATTTTTGGACAAATTATCATGAATTTATTATGGCGATGAATTGTGTTTTGTTGAAGAAAACTCTATTTTCGTGGTTAATTACCTGAGGGGCCTGTGGTGTTAAAAGGAGGCCAACCTCCACCTGTGGGGGAGAGTCAGACTTCCCTCTGACTGAGAGAGAGTGGGAGCCTGCAAGCGTTGATTTTTGACTTGTTACACTGGAGGTAACGAAAGCCCAATATCTTTACGAGAATTTTCTTGTTCCTTCCTATTCTGTTTGTAAATACTGTAAATTGGTTTCGAGCTCGTTATTTTTTTCCCACACTTTGGGATTACGTTTGGTAAAATAAAAGAACACGACACCATCTACCTTCAGCTGTGCCATCATTTTAACAACAAACAGGGATCCACATCACAACTACTCAAATTATTCTAGGTTCCTTGCACTTGTGACAAACATAAAGAGCTTATTCAGTTTATAGTTAAACTGAAAGGTGAGATTCATTTTGTGCATTTTGTGTGTATTTTGCATTTCATTGTGAAAGTCACTTGATACTATTGTTGTGGACATTTTATGAATAAATGCATTAAAGGTATGCAGCACGCAAGTGCCACCGCAGGTCGGCTAGACACAGGTGACTCCACAGCCAGTGAGTTCAGATGTCCTTTATTGCACGTTAGTGGGCCCAATACCCACACCTCAGTCCGGCGGGCTTCTCTAGCCGCCGCCACACCATACAGTTCTTGTCCTGGGCGTTTCTTTGTCCAGCCTTTCCAGGCTTGCGTGTGCTGGCTTCCTCCAGCTTCTGCTACCGTCAATGCAGCTCTGCTCCTCCCCACATGTGCCGCTCCAGCACCCAACTTCTGCCCACACCTGCTGCACTTTTTGCACTCACTCCCTGAGCCGCTTCCCCACCTCCCTCTCTCCTGCAGCCGAGAGCAAACCACACCCCCCTCCACACACCCCCACTGCCTGACTGAGGCCGGGGAGACACCCGGCCGAGCCTACTCCCCCCGCCTCCCCCCTGGAGGGCAAGAGAGGAAATCTGCCACCGTCATCTGTGTCCCCGGCCTGTGGACCACCTCGAACTTAAAGGGCTGCAAAGCCAGATACCACCGAGTGATCCGGGCGTTGGTGTCCTTTAGGGCTGTTGCGGTAAACCGGTATTGACGATAATCATGTTAATAAAAAATGAAATTTCAATATCGTGCTCAAAATGCGCACATGATAATATCGTAAAGAGAATCTAGTGCCACTTCAAACGTGTATTTTCAAAATCCGCTCCTGTTCTTCCGCCCTGCTTCGTCTCCCTCCAGCAGCCCCCTCCCCCTCCCCTCACATGTAAACACAGCAGAGCAGCGGAAGCGGCACGGCTCCTAGCTAGCGTGGCTCCCAGTTAGCGAGCGTCTCGAGTGAACTAAACATGTCGGCGGTGGCTGACAACGACAGCAAGACGCTCTATCCTAACCCGAAAAAAGTGTGATTAGCAACACTGACTGCACGTTGATGCAAGCCGGGTAGTAGTGGGGCCCCATTAGGTAGGTTCCAGACGTGTCATTGTAATGTGTCCGGGGGATTTCAAGTTGTGTCGCTGATATCCGCCGTCTTCTCCGCCGGCCCCCTTCTAGCAACTAACCGGGAAAAGGGCCCCATGCGGGGGATTTTCGACACGTTGTCGTTGCAGATTTGATATCGTGACAGCCCTAGTGTCCTTCATGCGGTGGAGCCACTGGAGCGGGGCATGGTCCGAACAGAGGGTGAAGGCCTGTCCCAGCAGGTAGTAGCGAAGTGCCCAGACCGCCTACCGGATGGCCAGACACTCCTTTTCTATGGTGCTGTACCGTGACTCCATCTCAGAGAGCTTCCGGCTGATGTAAAGGATCGGGCGGTCTAAGCCCCGTACCTGCTGGGACAGCACCGCCCCCACACCCCTGTCGGAAGCATCGGTCTGCAGGATGAAAGGGAGAGAAAAGTTAGGCATGCGGAGAAGCGGCTTCCCACAGAGGGCCTGTTCCACCTGCTCAAACACCATCTGGCACTGCTCCGTCCACTGGACCAGATCTGAGGCACCCTTTCGGGACAGGTCAGTCAGGGGGCTGACCAAGTCCGCGAAGCCAGGGACGAATCGCCGATAGTACCCAGCCAGCCCCAAGAACTGCCTCACCTCCTTTGTGGACGTGGGCTGTGGGCAAGCTGCAATTGCGGCTGTCTTGTCTATCTGTGGCCTCACCTGCCCGCTGCCCAAGAGGTGCCCCAGGTACCGTACCTCCCTCCGTCCAACTGCACACTTCTTCGGGTTGGCCGTAAGCCCCGCCTGTCTCAGCAACCGGAGCACCGCGGACACCTGCCGCACATGCTCCACCCAGCTATCACTATGGATGATGACATCATCCAAGTAGGCGGCAGCATATGCGGCATGTGGGCGCAGGACCCGGTCCATGAGACGTTGGAACATGGCTGGGGCCCCGAACAACCAGAACGGAAGTGTGACAAATTGGTACAACCCGTACGGAGTGGAGAAAGCCGATTTTTCCCGGGACTCTGGCGACAAGGGAATCTGCCAGTAGCCCTTCGTCAAATCCAGTGTCGTGAAAAAGCGAGCAGTGCCCAGCCGGTCCAGGAGTTCGTCGACCCGGGGCATTGGGTAGGCATCAAATCGTGACACATCATTCACCTTGCGGTAGTCCACACAGAAGCGTACAGTCCCATCCTTCTTCATCACCAGAACAATGGTACTACACCAGGCACTGTTGGACTCTTCTATTACTCCCATCTCCAACATAGCCTCTAATTCTCACTGAACAACTTTTCTTTTATGTTCAGCCAGTTGGTACGGACGTGAACGTACAGTCGCACCGGGGAGAGTCTCGATGTGGTGTTCTATGAGGTTTGTACGTCCTGGTAGAGGAGAGAACACATCAGCAAACTGCTTTTGCAACGCGGCAACGTCCGCTCTCTGGGACGGCGAGAGATGGTCATCACAAGGGAGCGAGGCCGGAATGGTGGAACTTGGAACCTCAGGCCCCAGCTCATCTCTCTCATGAACCGCCGTCACCAGAGCAACGGACTCTGCCTCCCTCCATGCTTTAAGGAGGTTGAGGTGGTAAATCTGTGTTGCTCCTCCCCTATCAGTGCGCTCCACTTCATAGTCAACCTCCCCCACTCGCCGTGTGACCACAAACGGCCCTTGCCACCTGGCAAGTAACTTGGAGTTGGACGAGGGGAGTAATACAAGCACTTTGTCTCCCGGTGAAAATTGTCTCAGCTTAGCCCCTCTGTTGTACAGCCATTGTTGACGCTCCTGGGCCTTGAGCAAATTCACCCGTGACAACCGACCAAGTGTGTGAAGTTTTGCTCTCAGGTCCAGGACATATTGAACTTCGCTCTTGCTGGGGCTCGGACCCTCCTCCCAGTTTTCCTTAACCAGGTCCAAGACCCCCCGAGGTTTCCTGCCAAACAGCAGTTTGAAGGGAGAAAATCCCTTGGAGGCCTGGGGCACCTCCCGCAAACAACAGAGGGTCAAGCCATTTATCCCAATTACGACAATCATCGTGGATGAACTTACGGATCATGGACTTCAGAGTCCTATTCAGACGCTCGACGAGGCCGTCGGTTTGCGGGTGGTATACGCTTGTCTGAACAGACTTGATTCCCAGTAATCCATACAGTTCCCTCAGTGTCCGTGACATAAAGAAGTGCCCTGGTCAGTTAGAATCTCTTTCGGGATTCCAACTCAGGAGATGACCTGAAAGAGGGCCTGCGCCACACTCTTTGCAGAGATGGTGCGCAACGGCACTGCTTCAGGATATCACGTTGCGTAGTCCACCAGAACCAGCACAAAGCTATGTCCCCGAGTGCTCCGGGGAAATGGCCCGATGAGGTCCATGCCAATCCGTTCGAATGGGACCTCAATTAATGGCAAAAGGGCACAAAGGTGCCTTTGGAATGGCGGGATGGTAAACCAACTGACATTCAGGGCAAGAGGCACACCAACGCTGTACATCACCCCGAATGCCAGGCCAGTAGAAGCGGGCCATTATCCGGTTGAGTGTTTTGTCATACCCCATGTGACCAGCCATCGGATTGTAATGCGCCGCCTGGAAAAGGCTTTCCCGATGGCTCCTCGGCACCAACAACTGGGTGGTATCCTCACCTGTCCGAGTGTCACGACTCACTCTGTACAATCTATCGCTAATCAATGAAAAATAGGGATATGTTTGTGCCGTGTCAGGGCGCACCATGTGACCATCAATCTTTATCACTTGGTCGAAGGCAGAGCGTAGAGTATCATCACGAGACTGTTCCAGTGGAAAATCTTCCATGGAGTGCAGCTCGGGAACCTGCGGGGCCTCGGGGGGAGGCCCCGCCAATTCCCTCTCCCTGTCAACAGCGTCGGACGACCTCGCGTCACCACTGAACATGGCACACATATGGCACATCTTAACTCGTCGTGAGCACACCCCAATTAACCTGTGAAACCCCAGCCAATCGGTGCCCAGAATCATGGGGTGTGTGAGGCGGAAGCTAACCGCGGCCTTTACTCTATGCGTTTTACCCCTGTGTCTAATTTGCACTGGCACGACGGGATACCTGTGAACATCCCTGTGCACACACCGAATATCCACCCACGATGCGCCCACCAAAACCCCGGGACGAACCAGGTTCTGGTGGATCATGGACTGCTGACAGCCTGAATCCACAAGCGCCTGATGTATACCCCCCTGAATCCTTACCGGAATGCTGTATGTGCCCCCTGGACCGGGGGAGGGTCTTGGAGAGCCAGCGACCCGAATCACCTAACCGACCTCCATGAGCGGACACTCGACCGGCCATTGCTTTAACACGAAGGGGAGCAGGTGGGGGGGGGGGGGGTGTTTCCGGGGCGCAGGGGTTGGACGGGTGGGGGCTGGGGTCCGTTCCTCGGCTGCAGGGGCCCCGGAGTAGATAGCCAGATGATCCTCAGCCAGGGCGACGGCTGCCTCGATGTTCCACGGGAAGTGGCACTGCACCCACTTGGACGTCCTGGCAGGGAGCCCCTCCATGAACTGCTCCACCACCACCTGCTCCAGCATGCGCTTCTCCCCGGCAGACTCTCCTGACTGCAGCCACCGAGAAGCCGCATCCTTCAGCTGCTGGGCATATGCGAAGGGCCGATCCCCCAGACCCAGCTTAAGGCTCCGGAATCTGCGTCGGTGGTCCTCCGATGAATGGCCCATCCTATCCAGGATGGCCCTCTGCACCTCCGGATAACCTCTTGTGGATGCCGGTAGGCTGAGTGCTGCAGTCTGGGCTTCTCCCGACAGCAGGGGGAGCAGCCGCACAGCCCACTCCACCGCCGGCCAGTCGCACATCCCCGCCGTCATTTCAAACATATCCAAAAAGGCTTGTGGATCGTCTTCTGGGCCCATCTTGTGCAGGTCAGTGAGGGGGAGCGGCGCCGGACCAGGCTGAGCCAGTAGCTTCTCCAGCACCTGTGTCTGCCTGTCGGCGTGGTCATGGAGGGCCCCCAGCTGCTGCCGGTTGACGACCGCCTGCTCCCGGTGCATCATCGGCAATTTCTCCACCATCTGAGCCAGGAGGGCCACTGGCTGGCCCGCCTGCGGTTCGGACATCTCACCTGGTTTTGTCTAGCCCCACGTTGGGTGCCAATGTAGCACGCAAGTGCCACCGCGGGTCGGCTAGACACAGGCGACTCCACAGCCAGTGAGTTCAGATGTCCTTTATTGCACGTTAGTGGGCCCAATACCCACATCTCAGTCCGGCTTCAGCGGTGCACCGCTAAGCCAATGCCCGTGTTTTCGATTTTTTTCCCATTTTGTGCGCGGTGACGAGTGTCGGCCCCCCTCCCTACCGTTCAAGGAATGGTGAAGCAAAGTTCGGGCGGTGTGAACAGGCCTTTAACACATGCATATGTGGCCGTGCGGGATCCACATAGTTCCACACCTGAAATATGTTCATTTTATATTTTTTTTTAATCAGATCAGTCATTCAGTTGACTGAATGAAGCCGCTGTCATTGCGTGGAGTGTGTTGCGGTCAGCTCTAGTGACAAACGGACTGATTGTCCATATGAAGGATTTCTTTTAAGCGGGTTAAAAATGACCTGACGTAGAGATCTTCCAAGCACAAAACAGAGACTGTTTATGCAGCGTATGAATGAGAAGACGCGAAGCGGAGTGTCCCTCATTTTCGACTCATTCATGATGACAGAGTTGGTGTCACAACTCTGTAGAGACAACATATCCTGCCCGGATATGCCCGGCCGAATTGTGCATTGACCCACATGAAACCATTTTCGCATGTTGTTTGTTTTTCTTTTGTCTTTTCTTTCTTTTTTTTTTTCTTGGTTCTTTGCCTGAGGAAGATCGACAGCGGTTGAAACCTCGCTCTAAAAAACACGCATTCAAGGATTACTTTATTTCTTCTCAGATTTGCCCCTTTTTCCAGTTCCTTTCTTGTTACCACACCTTAGAAATTTGCAACAAAAGAGCTATCACACAGCTTATTGGTGAGCAAAAAAATACCCAAAAAAAACATGACATTGCAGACACCCTCCATTTAGAGGCTACATAAAGACTTTGTAGGGAAAGGAAAAATCTGTTTTTATTTGTGTGCATCATCACTCTTAAAGATACATTTGGGAAAGCACAAAGACTTCCAGGTATAAACCTCTGTCTGCCTATCACTCAGCGCAGCTGCACAGGACTACTTAGTGTAATGTTTAGAGCAATGTTTTCTTTTACGAGCCATGCTGCTGTCATTGAACGCAACATTCCTAGAAGTGAGCATGCGCAGAGAGCAATATAGGAAGTAATGCCTGTATGATCACCGGAGCACTGTCTGCCTGTATCGTGCCGTGATGATGGATATATATAAACTTCCAAGACTCCAACAAGCCATATCTCATCATTTGTGTCCGTGCACACATCACACTTAGGACTGCTGGTTCTGCTGTCATCCAGATCAATGTCCTCTGAATGATTCCCTATAATTCGTATCAAACACATTGCATTCCGGCCATCCCAGACAAAGGATAATCAATTAAGAGAGAATGGTGGCGACATCTGCTATCTGCTCTGTCCTCCGCTCTGCTTCACATGTTGCCATCAGTTCAACTGGGAAAAAGGGAGGAATTAATTACTTAATTCGGAAAAACATCCTACTAAACACGACAATCATTGAGGTGAAGATTTGGACTGGATTAAAGACCGGTACACACTACAGGATCATGTTTAATTTTTACGGTCACAAATCCTGTTGTGTGCGGTGCCCTGCAAGAGGAGCCAATCAGCTCAGAGACAGCCTGTCCACACCCTCGAAATAAACCTCCCTGATTGGCTGAACGGCTCTGTCTCACCAGGTGCTTACAAAAATTCCACTCTCAGCTGTCAGTGCTGGAGACACGAATATATGTCTGTGAAATATATATGACAGTGAAACAGAAAAATCAGTGCTCCTAAACTCAGCAGTACAGAAAGTGAGTGGTTAATCCTCAATAACTGTATCGGTTCTGGATGAACTATATTTCCTTCATTCACACCCAAGCCTCGAACTAATTCATTCATCTGCATCTCCGCCTGTAACTGTGAGAGATCCAAATGTTTTAATTCATCTCCATTATTAACCATCTCAGAAGAATGGGAAAGGAAAAAAATTACAAAATTTGAGGAGTCTGTGCCTTCAGAGCGGGCAGAGTGGACGTATAATGAAACTTTTCCTAATGGTGTAAACTATCTATCTAATCTGTGGACAAAAATAATGATTTAAGATATTTAGTGATTTAAATAAGCAGCTTGTGTTTGTCACACTAGCTGCTCAAAAGTAAAAAAACAAACACAAAACAGAAAAAAAAAAAACATACACACATGAATAAGCTGTCTGATGATCAAATGCGGAGGTCAAATTCTAAGACAATTATAAACTATGTTTCCCTCCTCCGTACTGTACAACTTAAATGTTCTGACAGGCTCATCACAGTCCTCACAGTCTGCTGCGTGCACGAGAGAGGGGTTGGGGTTTACGCTGACGGAGATGCCGAAATGAATGAATGACCTGAGGGAATGAGCTCTCCGCTTATTACTAATAGTGGAGATGAATGTCAATTCAGGAATGAAGGGAAACCGCTCCAGATTTGGAGGAGCAAGGAGCTGATTCTCTGATGAAGAATCTTCTTATGTGTGAGCTCCATAGTGAATCCACACACGAAGATAAGAGGAGGAAATTCTTTTGTGATCTCTGTTCTTTTGTCTTGTAGTGTGTGGTCTCTGAATCAGGAAGATTGGAAAATTCCTGTCACGTGTACCAGGCTTAATATGAGGCATTGGACAGGACTAAAAACACAGACATCCTCTATAATGATTAAAGAAGATAATAAAAACAATTATGTGCTTCATGAGTGATTTTGTGTATCTTTCATGACACTGACAAACTGAAACCCTGCCTCTGAGGTTTTCTCAGACAAATTATCATCAGATCCTCCACTCCCCAGCCTGCTCACACCTTCTGCACGAAACTATCACTGCGACCCCAGCGGATTCTGTCGACCCCTCCCCCTGGTGCGCGACCACGCCCATCTCAGCGCAAGTGCAGCGGACCGGTCAGAAACCCTCTTCTGCGCCTGTCGAAAATATGAATCCGCGGCCTCCGCCGGTGTTCACCAGCCAAGTTGCTCCGTCAAAGTAGAGCCCTATGTCTCTCGGCTGGCCTGGGAACGCCTTGGGATCCTCCCGGAAGAGCTGGAGGAAGTGTCTGGGGACAGGGAAGTCTGGGCATCTCTGCTGAGACTGCTGCCCCCGCGACCCGGGCCCGGATAAGCGGTGGAAGATGGATGGATGGATGGATGTTCTCAAATATAAACAGAATAGTCCCATGGACACACCATGTTAATCCAAGAGTCGCAGCATTCTTCCATTTCACATTTTATGTTTGGAATAAGATTTAAAATGTTGATTGTTTTTTTTTTTTATTTGAGTGCTTCAACCGCAACCCGCCCGAATGTCATTAAAATCTTAATTTTTTGACACTTCATCCGCCTGATCCGCGATTATCCACAGGCTCCGGGCTTGCGCCACACCGTCTAATACACCCAAATTTCATTCACGAGTTCATTTACATACCCGTATGTGGTGCCAAGGGGTGGATTTGGGGCGGGATTGTGGGTGTGATCGGCCACCGTCATGTTCTCTGCAGGATTTGAAACCATGACTTGGAAATTGCGAACAGCTGTGTGGCGGACTTTTTTTTTTTTGGCTCCTGAATTTTTTTTCTGGACAGAAGTTTGCGTATTGTCAGATATTCCCGCAGAGTTTCATAGGGGACACCCCTGGTCCTTTTCTGATCCCGGTTGACTGAAACTGTGTTTAACTTCCCTGTTTGGCAGCTGGAGCAAGAGAATCAGACTTGCCCTCATCAACGTTCTCCCTGAACTCCATCAAAACACTGACATCAGAGTAGGTGCTTTAAGGAAATCCTGCAATAAATGTGAGGCAGCATTTTATACTTTGTCACGGTGCGGGATGGAAGGACCCAAGGTGCACCTCCTGGGGCACCATGGGGCAACAATCCCAGGTGGAGGAAGGGGGCAGACGCAATGGGCTCAAGCAGGACAGACTCTGCAGCAGATGTGGAAACAGGAACGGGGAGACGGAAATAAACACTATGCCATCGTTTATTTTTTTTCCTCCTCTTTGGCGAAATACAGCAAAGAAAGGAGCTGCGTCTCCCTCTGCTTTCACTTGGTCTTCATAGTAGGACATAACATACTCGACACCGCATTGACTGTGTCTCTGCAAAGGCAAAGACGCACTGCCAGAACCAGTGTATGAAAGTGGACGGAGGTGAGAAATTCTTCATACAAAAGTAAAATTTTTCACGAGATTTTCCATAGATATCCCATGATCTGTGGTTACAATCAGTTTTATTCAAAACGTCACGTGTAGCCATGAGACTGGGGCGTGGATGGTTTGAAAATGCCTGTTTTACCATCCAAATACAATATCAGTGGAAAAGATGCCAAACTTTTGTCGCACTAAAAGATATTCTAAACAGTGAAATATTTATAGTGGGTGAGGGGGCCGGTGGGCTGGGGGAGATAGGTGTATGATGAGGGTATGACTGAGGTCTGTGAGGTGGGAAACCCAACACAAGAGTGTGTGTGTGTGTGTGTGTGTGTGTGTGTGTGTGTGTGTGTGTGTGTGTGTGTGTGTGTGTGTGTGTGTGTACGGGTATTTCTGTCCTTGTGGGGACCAAATGTCCACACAAGGATAGGAAAACCTGGCACGACCTACCTCGTGGGGACATTTTTTGGGTCCCCATGGGGGGAAACAGTGTTTTCTTGGCCATGTTGTTGTTACTGAAAAAAGTAAAAGTGCAAAAACATTTCTTTAGGGCTATGCTTTGTTTTGGTGTGGGTTAGGGTTAGGGTAAGGGTCAGGGTTAGGGGCTACAAATGAATGGGAGTCAATGGAAGGTCCCCACGAGGATATAAATACACACATGTGTGTGTGTGTGTGTGTGTGTGTGTGTGTGTTCAGTGAAGTGTATCAGTGAGCAGCAGTCAGTTCAGTTTCTGTTCAGTCTGACTGAGGGAGGTTTTTGTACGACGGTTTTTCACTGTGTGAACACCCACTGACTGTTTACATAGTGAGCACTCTGACAGTAATAAACTGCAGCATCTTCAGCTTGAACTCCACTGATGGTCAGAGTGAAGTCAGAGTTTGATCCACTGCCTGTAAAACGATTTGGAGTCCCTGATGCTCGAGTGCTGATGCTGTAAATGAGTAGTTTAGGAGGTTGTCCGTCTTTCTGTTGGTACCAGTGTAAAGAGCTGGGGTTCTGACTGGTCCTACATGTGATGGTGACGGTTTGTCCCACAGCAGAGCTGACTGCTGCAGACTGAGTCACTGTGACCTGGCCTCTGGACTCTGAGGAGACAAAGACAGAAAGAGAAAGCAGCCTCATGGTTTTGTGGGCTTCATTTCAGAGGGACGGATGTTCATAGAGGAGAGGAGTTGGATTCTCTGGACTTTACCTGTGAAGCAGCAGCAGAGGAGAGTCCAGATGAGGACGCAGATCACACTCATGTTTGTGATGAGGAGGATTTCTCTGTCTTCTGTTGTCCTGAAGGACAGCTGTCAGTCATCCAGTCTTCAACTGTCAGGACTATAAACTCTCCCAGAGCACTGGAGCATGGTGCTGCTGATGCAAAGTGGCTCTCTATGGAAATGCTCTGACCAGGGCCGGCCCGGACTTCAGAGGCGCCCTAGGCGAGCCCGAGACGAGCGCCCCTTCAGTTTATTATCAGTTTATTCAATGAGTGTCACACCACCAGATTAATGAACATAAATGAAACCTCTATTTTCATCATGTTTACTTGCATTAAAGAAGACAGTTTGTTGTTTCTCAGATGTTTTATTTGAAACGCGAACCATTCTCGTCTGCACAACTATTATATCACAGGGCTGTTGGAGACAGTGTGATAAATGAATGATGGACCCTTCTGCTCATTATTTAAAGTTTTCAGTCTGAAGTACAAAGTTTTCTCCTTTTCCCTTTTGCAGTGAAACCTGTCTGTTCCATGGTTCACCAGTGATGTCTATCTGTTGTCTTGGTTACAGTGTTCAGAGACGGAAGTGAAACATTTCAAAGCAGTTTCATTCAATCTTTGAACAAACTGCAGGAAGTGGAAGCTTCTTCAGCTGCAGGCTGCAGGAGGGAGTTTGACTTCCCCAATAAAAGAGGAGGAGGGCTTCCTGTCAGACTGGACTCTCAACTGCAGGATATATTTCAATCTTTCAAACCTGCCTCCACAAAACTACCTTCAGAGACGACTGAACTGCATCCTCTAATACGTTTCTCTGATGAATGAATTTTATTCCTTTTGATGTTTATCTTCAACAGATTTTCATTGCGTTGGTTAAAATGCATTTTCGTTTTCCTTGACCATGTTCATGGATCAGAATTACCTTGGACATTCTTCCAAAAGACATTTTATTCTCACGAAAAGACGTGATTTTTTTTTTTTTTTTTTGTGGAAATGCTTTGTTGTGTTTTTATACCTTACATCTTGGTCACATGATGAAACAGTTTCAGCAGTGTGGAGCTGCTGAGAGCTCCTTTTTTTTTCCCCCTTGTCCTTTTCCACAGCTGCTGCTGCATTTTTTGGAAACTGGCATCTGGCATGGCTGCCGGACAGGACTGGGACGGAAACGCTCAGAGAGCGAGAGACAGAAAGAGAGAGAGATAAAGAGAGGGGGAATGGAGGGGGGCAGCACAACTTACAGACAAATTCACAATGCAAAACAGTGTTGTCGAAACACCACATGCAACAGAGAACAATCCCAAACCCCAATCTAAACAGCACCAAAACAGAGGCGACAACCAACACAGAGACTGACAAAACCAAAATCGATAGCCAAGATAAAGACCGACGGAACCAGAACTGATGTTTTTTTTTTCCTCCCCCAACAAAAAAGTGAGAGACAAAAAGTCGATAAAACAAGCAAGTGAACAGACAAGGCCACAACAACAAAAGGAGGTGAAGGGAAGGAAGGAAGGGCAAGGACACCACAAACATTTTTTTTTTTTTTTTTTTTTTTTTTTGAGAATATAGCTAGTAGTTACTAGTAGTAAACTCGGGGCGTGCATCAAGAGAGGTCTACAACAGATCACCATTATCTAACCACCACAAGAAGACAAGGTAACCGAGTATGTGAAGAGTGATTAAAGATCAGCGTGATCATGCAAATAAGATGGTGATAGTGATGGTGATAGTGATCATGCATATATGACCTCTGACCCCTGAGAAGGCCAGAAGCAGGCCAGAGAGGCCCTCAGTGCCCAGAGAGCTGGCGGCCATCCCAGGGCCCAGACCTGAGCCGCAGCCGGGAACCCCGGCGGCCCCGGGGCCTGGGCCCCAGGGAGCCAGGACCGGCAGGAGCCGGTCCACCCTGGGCACCGGACGCCCGGGGATATCCAAGCAGATCCAAGAGCCCAAGGCCCAAGAGCTCAAGAGCCAACCCCCCCACTTAGGTGGAGGGTCATGACCATACCCAGGAGAACCGGCCCACACGGACGGCTACCCACCCCTGGCCAGTGCACCCCCCAGTGCTCCAGTCACGTGCTCCGAGATCCAGGGCATCACAACGCCCCCCCCCGAAGCCCACTGTTACAGCTGCTGCCGTATTGCCTGTGTTGCATGCGTGTGTGTGTGTGCATGTGTGGCTGTTTCTCCCTCTGCTTCACCTTCAGGCTCTCAGGCATGGAGGTGATTATTGAATAATTGGCTGAGGCACCAGACCATCAGGGAGGATACGGTGGCCTCCAATCACGGACGGCCATGGGAGGAGCCTCATCCTCAAAAGCCTGGCGGGAGGATCAGTCTGGGGGAGGCTGTGTCTGATCAGTGACCTGTCTCTCCTCGTTCGTCTGGCTCGGCAGTAGAAAACTGATCTGTGTTCGGGCTGTAGTTTTGTCAAACTGCGTGTGCAGTTTTGTGGCCGGTTGGTTTGTTTGTTCTGTTTGGTTATTAGTTAGGGATCACCGTTTGCAGCACTTTTTGGTTGCTCATTTGGTGTTATGTTTGACTTATGGTGTCCCTTAGTTCCTGTTACCCTTTTTATTTATTAAACACCTCTGTTCACCTTCAACATCTGGGTTCATGTTACTTCCTTCCTCCTTTAAGAGCCCTGGTCGTAACACCCACCCTCCTTCACCCAACAGCCCACCCCCCACCTCCACCCTCCAGCCCACCCCTCCACACCTGCTGTCCTCTCCCGCTTCACTCCCCCCCAGCCCCATCCCAACACTGTCACACACGCTCACACTCATACACACTCACATTCATTTACAACCAGTCAACCCTAAACCAAACACACTGACATTCTGACACACCCACACACACACACAAACACACGTGTCCGTTAAAATAACGTTTTGATACACACAGACCTGCACAAGCATAGTGCTCCGCAGAAGGATATACCGGAGCACAGCAGTAGAAGCCATAGTGTCAGCCGCTGTGCTCCGGTATATCTCTCTGCAGAGCACTATGCTTGTGCAGGTCTGTGTGTATCAAAACGTTATTTTAATGGATTGAAAAGAAAACACGTCTTCTAAAATATTTTATAACCATTCGGATTTACTTCACGTGCTATAATACGCCGTCCCCTGGACCACTGTAAAGAGTATTTTGTCCACTTTCGTCAGTCCGGCTCTGTTCCCTATTGACTTCCAGCAATTGAGCTAAGCTAACTACAATGCTAACAGCTGGGAACCAGCCACCGGACCAACAGACAAAAAAGGTCTCTGTGAGCTTGTCTAATTTTGTCAATAAAAGGGATAGGGCGTGGGTCAAAAATCTTCGGAGTATTCCTTTAAACTTGACCAGCCGCTGCAAATATTAAATAAATCTGTAAATAAAAGCTGCAAAACGGAATCAGATTAGTGTGTTTTGGGTTATTTTATACTTTTTTAGTGTTAAAATTAAATGATGAGAATATGATTAGAGACAACATAAAATACTTCAATGGTTCGGAAAGAAATATTGGAAAACCAAGGCTGTGTGTGTGTGTGTGTGTGTGTGTGTTCTTGTATTTCTATCCTTGTCGGGGCCAAATGTCCCCACAAGGATAGCAAAACGTGGAACGACGTGCCTTGTGGGGACCTTTTTCCGGTCCTAAGTAGGAGAAACTGTGTTTTCTTGACCATGTTGTTGTTACTGAAAAAAGTAAAAGTGCAAAAACATTTCTTTAGGGTTAGGCTTTGTTGTGGTGTGGGTTAGGGTTAGGGTAAGGGTCAGGGTTAGGGGCTAGACATGAATGGGAGTCAATGGACGGTCCCCACAAGGATAGAAATACAAGACTGTGCGTGTGTGTGTGTGTGTGTGTGTGTGTGTGTTCAGTGAAGTGCATCACTGAGCAGCAGTCAGTTCAGTTTCTGTTCAGTCTGACTGAGGGAGGTTTTTGTACGACGGTTTTTCACTGTGTGAACACATATTGACTGTTGGGATAATGAAAACTCTGACAGTAATAAACTGCAGCATCTTCAGCTTGAACTCCACTGATGGTCAGAGTGAAGTCAGAGTTTGATCCACTGCCTGTAAAACGACCTGGAATCCCTGAATCTCGAGTGCTGGCGTAGTAAATGAGCCTTTTAGGAGGTTGTCCATCTTTCTGTTGGTACCAGGCTAAACAGTGTGAACTGCCAGAAGCATAGACATTTTGACTGGTCCTACATGTGATGGTGACGGTTTGTCCCACAGCAGAGCTGACTGCTGCAGACTGAGTCACTGTGAACTGGCCTCTGGACTCTGAGGAGACACAGACAGAAAGAGAAAGCAGCCTCATGGTTTTGTGGGCTTCATTTCAGAGGGACGGATGTTCATAGAGGAGAGGAGTTGGATTCTCTGGACTTTACCTGTGAAGCAGCAGCAGAGGAGAGTCCAGATGAGGACGCAGATCACACTCATGTTTGTGATGAGGAGGATTTCCCTGTCTTCTGTTGTCCTGAAGGACAGCTGTCAGTCATCCAGTCTTCAACTGTCAGGACTATAAACTCTCCCAGAGCACTGGAGCATGGTGCTGCTGATGCAAAGTGGCTCTCTATGGAAATGCTCTGACTGACTCCAACAGGGACTTGGATCACTTTCATCAATCATTTTCACTCTGGAGTCAAACTTTTGTGGGAATATTAAGGAGATTGGTTTTTTACTTTGATAAATATAATTTTAAAATCTCGACATGTGGTTCTAATAGTGTCAAATTTCTATTGAAATACATTCCAATAAAATAATTTTCCAAAATAGAAAATACATTTAAAAATTCTGTGTAACTATACATATAAAATTTCACATAGTCAGTAAAAGAATTGGTCTGTTGAGTTTGAATCAATAAGTAAAAGTACTTTTGCAGAGTCTGTTTCACAGTCAGAGAGTGGTGTCTCTCTACAGTCAGAGGTTTTTGTACAGCGGCTCAATGAGTTTGTATCACTGTGGTACACGTTCGGTGGAGGAACCAGACTGGATGTTGGAAGTAAGTTGGTAAATGGTAAATGGACTACACTTGTATAGAGCTTTTTACCCTGCTTGACAGAGCCCAAAGCGCTTCACACTGCAATATCACATCAACCCTTTCACACCATACTGGGTGGTGGTAAGCTACTATTGTAGCCACAGCTGCCCTGGGGCAGACTGACGGAAGCGAGGCTGCCAATCTGCGCCATCGGCCCCTCCAACCACCTCCAACCATTCACTCTCACAACTTTCATACTAGGCAAGGTGGGTGAAGTGTCTTGCCCGAGGACACAACGGCAGTTTTACGCCTGCGGGAGCGGGGATTGAACCGCCAACCGTTTTATTTTTATTTTTTACCGATTTATTCTTGCTGCTAAACAATGTTTCTCGGCTCTGTTTGTGTTACTCTTTTCATTTTCAGGTTAATTTACTGTTAAAAAGAAATACTGCTGATCAATATGTTTGAAAGAAATTAGGAACTGTTAAACATACATCTTTTATGCACTGCTTTTTCAAGTTTTGCTGTCAATATTTGAAAATATTTATTTTGATATCAAGCTTTTGTTAAAGTTTCCTCTCATAAGTTATAAAGTGGAACTTTCTGATCACGTTGATGCAAATCTTTGCCAGTAAAGGTTGAGACATGTGCTTGTGTTCCTTCCAGTGTAGTTTGAGGTGTTTCAGGTCAAACTGTTGGATGATTCTCTCTGTGCTGATGTGCATGAGAGGCTTCTTAAAGGGAAGTGAAACAATGTGTGAGTGAGTGACTGCTGGAGCAGAAAAAGCTTCTGGCAGCAACTTGTTGAAGGACAAAATGATGTGTGTCCCACTGAAGCTGTCCAGGTGTGTGCTGTTTGATTGACAGCTGGCTGCTCCCTGTCCTCTCATCTGATTGGTGTCTCCTAGGTGACAGGCCCCCCACCCTGACGGTGCTGCCCCCCTCCAGAGAGGAGCTGCAGCAGGGGAAGGCCACGCTCATGTGCCTGGCCAACAAGGGCTTCCCCTCAGGCTGGAGTCTGAGCTGGAAGGTGGAGGACAGCAGCAGCAGCAGCAGCTGGGAGGAGAGCAGGAGCCCCGGGGTGCTGCAGAAGGACGGCCTCTACAGCTGGAGCAGCACCCTGAGGCTCCCTGCAGACCAGTGGAGGAAGGTGGGCTCTGTGACCTGTGAGGCCACCCAGGGCTCCCAGACTCCCCTCAGAGAGACACTGAGGAGAGACCAGTGTTCCCAGTCCTGACCGGACTCACTGGGACTCTCACACTGCTTTGACTCTCACACTCATCTCACCTCTGTCATTCACTCTCTTTCACTTTCTTCTATCATCAAACCAAACTCTCTTCATCAATATTCATCTTCTTTCATCATGATTTTCTTTCAGCTTTGACAAAATAAACACTCTTTTCATGTCAACTCTTTGGTTTTGGATGAGTTTTTTCCAGCAATCAAATCATCATAACACCTTGTTTGGAGCAGAAATGTCTCTTGATAGATATTCTCAGTGTTCCAGCTCTTGTTGCTGAATTACTTTCATATCAAACAGACTCAAAACATAGTTAGTCTGTCATGCCCACTCCTCTGCTGCTCGGGAGTGGTTCTGCCTTGCTGCTCTTCCTCTCCCTTTTTCCTGTAGGTGAGCAGGCTGTGTGGGAGGCTCATCAGCTTATTGGAGTCACCTGTCCGGAGAGTGGCCTCGTCTGTTACACCTGCGCGGCTCCCCACTTAAGCTGGCTGCAGCCCACTCGCTGATGCTGGATCGTTGCACTCCTTGAGTCAGTTTTGCGCCAGTGTCCCAGTGCGTCTGACCCTCTATTTTTTGCTGTTACTGACCCCGAACCATCTCTCCTTGATCAGATCCACGTCTGTTATTTCCTCGCCCGCCACCTGCTCACCTGGCAGCTCTGGAGCTCAGAACCCCACCCGGCAGCCAGAATCTTGGACCTATCCACGGCTGAAGAGAAAAGCAGCAGCCACCGCCAACCTGTCCGCGGCTGCTGGGGAAGTGGCACCCACCGCCGAATTCTCAGATTTGGCCTCAGACTCGGCTCCCGGACCAGTCTAATTAGTAAACCAGTTTAATCCAGAATTCTGGTGTTGGTTGCTTATCTGCACCTGAGCCTCCATTACACGCCTCGTGACACAGTCAGAGAAAGCTGTGTCCTTCATTCATGATGTGCCTCGGTTTTCTTGATATAAATAAATGCTGATTCACATTGTTTTATTAAAATGATATCAGTTGCTCTGAAATGTGAGCAAAACTCCAAATGGTGACTGAATCTGAGATAGATGAGTGTGAATTGTCTAAATTTCAATATAACATCATCAGCATACAGGCTGATTTTATGACTGGTTATTTTATTTATGATAGTGATGGTTCTGTCACTTCCCCATTTCTATCAGGTTCATAAATACTGTGTAAGACAACAGTGTCATTGAAAAGTCTTTGTTCTGTATTCAAACATAAAATAATAAAGCCAATCCTAATACTACTCAACAACATTCTGTCTTCCTCGCTCTTGTTAGAAACATAAAGCGCCTTTTCAGTTTAAAGTTAAACTCAAAGGTGAGATTCATTTTGTGCATTTTGTGTGTATTTCACATTTCTTTGTCAAAGTCACTTGATACTACCGTATTGGCCCGAATATAAGACAATGTTTTTTTTCCAGAAATTGCATCCTCAAAAGTGGGATCATGTTATAATCGCGGACTTACGGTAGATGGTCAATACCCATCCGCGCCGCTAGATGGAGCCAAAGTATCACTGACCAGAGAGCGAGTGGAGCGATGAAATGAGGTCAAATGATCTGATGAAAAATGGCGGATCATCTGGAACAAAGGGGCTCGAACGCTGGACAACTGAGCAAACAACAGAGGCGAAGTTATGATACCAACTTTAAACTGATGGTGATCAACGGTGATCAACGAGTCATCAAACAACTGCCAACCTGCCAGGAGATCTGGTGTAGCAGAGTGGAGAGCACAGAAAAAACGCCTCCAGAATGCAACACTATGAGAAAAGCTTTCCATGGTCCCAAGAGCGACGCTTCAGAGAGACTGATAGAAGGATGAGTGAATACGTCTCTGAAAAACGGAAAGATGGAATGCCCACCACCAGAACCGTGATTCAGCTAAAGGCACTGGGAAGTTATTTACATCATTTATGCAGTTTTGACCCCTTGTGGCTTCTTATTTGTTGCTTATTGTTTCTTATTTTGAGAAAGAGAACATATTTTTTATTCAATACTGTAGTAATATTTTTTTCATTTTATATCTCGTGAAATGTTATTTCAGTAGTGAGTTTTTGAGTTTATAATAATTGTATAATAAAAAAGTTGTTTTACCTTATTGTCTTCAGCATTTTTTTTTTTTTTTTTTTTCACAAAATGATCTTTGAAAAATAGGGGTCGTGTTATAATCGGAGTCGTCTTATATTCGGGCCAATACGGTATTTTTGAAGACATTTTATAAATAACTGCACCGATTGTTTCCTTGCTTCTTCAGATAGGTGGGCAAAGAAAAAATAAATACATAATAAATAGGGGCGTAACGATACACAAAAATCTCGGTTCGATACGTACCTCGGTTCTGAGGTCATGGTTCGGTTCGGTTTCGATACAGTACGGGAACAAATTGCAAAACCTAAATTTTCTTGTTTTACATTCTTCCCATGTCCGTGTGTCTGTGTCCGCTTTGCGGCACATCACCGATGCCAACGCTCTTCTCTCCTGCTACATTTGGGCTCAGCTGTGCAGTTGCATGCAGGCACACTGATCCACGCATCCTCGAGAAGCTTTTCCGGTACTCCAGACTGTTTATCTGCTCCTTTATTTCAGATTATTTATAGGAAACGAGGCACAGACATTGTCAGTACGTTATCATTTAGTATCAGAGTTTATTTAGCCTTTTTTTCTGTTTCTGAATCTCGGGGCGGCGCCCGAGCGATTAGACCTTCTCCTCCCTCCTGACAGAATCTGCTCTCTCCATCCACCAGCTTTTCTCTGAGTTTATTCATATAGAGTTGCAGCCCGTTCGCTTCACAGACTCACTTTTCAAAGTTAGCGTCCGTCATGGTTTGTTTGCTGTGGCGATGCGTGTAACGGCGCGATGTGCGCATACGCGAAATGCGGTCACAAAATCTCTCCTGCGCGCGGATGTCCGTGGACAGAAATTCATGACAATTATTATGTCCCAGGGACCAATGCGCCACGCGGACACGTGAAGCGTGGATGAGGCTGCTAGCAGTAGCAATCATAGCTGCAGGTGTAGCTGCACATGCTAGCCGCAGAACATAAGCACACGCAACATCCGGCCAGTGAGCCAGGAAAAAAAAAACAAAAAACTTTGGTCCGTGAACTCACCCGTGCACAGTCCTGTACCGAACCGAACGGCCCGTACCGAAACGCTTCAATACAAATACATGTATTGTTACACCCCTAATAATAAATATATGAAGAAAAACAAGCACTTCAGTTTTAAACATCTATACACACTGTCTGCATGTTTCAAAGCAGGAATGGACTGGAAGACTTTATCAAGCCAGGACTCAGTCACTCAGCAGGCCACATACATGTTCACACCTACAGCTATTTGCACTGACATGCACACACACACAGATAATGTTTGTAATAGTGTGTTTTTGGTCGATTAAAAAAAGTATGTATGTTCTCCAACATAAACACTGTGGTGTATTTTTATGATAAGCATTTTGTTTGTGTTTATTAAAGTTAGGGTAGACGATGTTGTCCAAAAGTACTTTAGTCATACTGAGTGAAATGCTCCTTGCCCCCTGGGAGAAGTCAATACATTATGTGTACGGAAAAAGGTGCGGAAAAAATCTGACAACTGTAGCGGCCAAAGGAGAGTAAAAACTCCGACCAATCGTATCACGCGGACCGCTCTTAAGAAACCAATCAAATCCCTTCGCCGTTCTACCAGCCCCCTGCGCGTATATTTCAATGGCGTGCACCGGCCCTGGTTCAGTGCGCGCGCACGTTGCCAAGGCGCTCTCAGCGCTCGCGGCTCGCATGAAAAATAGAACGAAGCGGAGCGGGCGCGCTGCGCTCCTATGCGCGTTGTGTGCGGGCAGTCAGAAAGGTTAGTAACATTGGAGGCGATCACAAACTCCGTGCGCGTGGCGCTTCTGTGTGCGTGGCGCTCCCGTGCGCGCGCGGCGCGGCACTTCCGCATCCAGTGCGTTCGCTCCCAATGGGAGCTCCTCCAATGGGGTGGGAGCTGGGCACAGCCTTGGGAGATGCTACATTCGTGCTACATGCTAGTTTTCCAAGATTGCCAACCCTAGCTTTAACCTTACTGGCTTGTCGTACCTAGGGGTGCATCTATGCTGTTGTTGGGGTTTACGATTGGTAATTGGGAATAAGTTACTAAAGTATTGATTACTGGAACTTATTGATTACTGGAAGTAATTTCGTTACTTATTAATTTGAATAAATTTTCATTTACCAATTAATAATTGTAGGTCATTAACAGTGGATCACCAATAACAATCAATTACTGCGTAATAAACTGTTTAAAATAAAGCACCAAGTAATTTAATCCAACATCAATTATTATTAATCAGAATAAACTGTCATTTATTTGTTAATAATGTCAAATAATCAGCTATTTCGGTATGGAGTAGCCCACAGAGTGACTTAACCATTAAATTATTGATTAACCAGGTGTTATTAATTAATCAATAATGCCACAAATAACCAATTACTGGAAATTACAAAAAAATTACAGAAAATGAGCTGAGGAAAGTTGTGAATTATACATTAAATAAACCTGTGGGTTATTTAATTGATAATTCCGGGGCACCACCTCGTCTAGAGGAACAGTCATTACCAATTTTCAGTCTCAAAGATGGAAAGATAATTTAAGCTGGCTGTTAATCTTTGGATAAACAACTGTTAACTTATCAGAGACGGTGTGAGATCGAGCACAGGCTGTTACAACCAGGAACCTAGTCACAAGACTACCAAAACACACAAGAATGATTCGTTCAGTTCAGTTAATGAGCATTTATTAACAATGTCAAGAATTGCCAAGAGGAGCATGGCACTGGTATCAGATGCAGCTGGTGCAGGAGAGGCAGTCATGCAGCAGGCTGAGGAAGCTGTTCCACCTAACGAGGAGCTGTTGGATGTGGAAGACAGATTGACCACACCCGCTGATATGGTCAAACTGTGCGACGCAGTGCTGAAAGACCTGAAGGCCCTGGACAGGGTCATAGTGAGGAAGCTCCAGGAAGTGTCGTCGCCGCCAAATGAGTAAAGATGTCCCAGCCACTGTCTCTTTTTTACGAGATCACGTGAGATGGAGACTGAGGGGAAAAGGAAGAGAAAGGTGGCGGTGGGGGGCATCTGGCGATGTCGCACCTGCGCAGGAGCGGAGAGGAGAGAGGAAGAGGGAGAGGGTGGAGAATCGGGAGGCGCGGTAGCCACGTACGTGCGTGCTCCCGACTACCGCGCTGGTTCGAATCTCCGAAGCTCGGGTTAGTACCAGAGGAGAGGCCGAGATGGGCTTACCTCCTCACACGCATAAACAAAGCGACGGCTGGCCGGATGTTTTGCGAGTTTGAGGTGAGGAGGGAAGCTCGTGCTCGCGGTCGTGTGCGCAGGTGCACACACGAGGAGAAGAGAGGTGAAGAAAGAAAAATAAACAGTCTTGCAATAATGACACGCTTCAGTCCGTTCATTAATAAAAGCCAATGCATGAATTACACTCCTATCTATCTGCCTAACCCGCCCAAGGCTCACCTATGGTGTTCTGAAGAGGGGAGTGTTTGGCCGCCAGGCGTGTGGTCGAAGCTTGGCGTCTGTGTTGCAGTCGGCGAAATACAGTGATTTCGGTGGGGAGATTAGGGGCCTCACCTATAAAGCTTGTGGCGCACAAAACGAGCCCCAAACTTTGCGCAGCGGCTCCTCTGCGCCAAAGCAGGTACCTATACACATTTTGTGAAGGAAAAGAATGCGCGTGACTTTGCGGTCCTCACCGCCAACAACATAGCTGCCGTACAGGACCGCACAATTCAGAAAAACTACGTGGAGACGAAAAGGCAGAAGGAAACGGAATTGAAAGTCCTTTATTTGTCCCACATGGGGAAACTGCAGGGTTGCAGCGGCAAGACACGTAGAAAGAAAAGTAGAAAAATACCAGTGGTGGGCCGTCAGGGCCTGCAAAGCCTTGTCTGCTGGCCTAAAAAGTATCTGAATTACAGACTGATTTTAATTATATTTTTTCCATAAATAATTAATAAATGATTCCTAACGGTATGTTCCAGTTCCTTTCATAGTTTTCCCGTGGTTGCGCTGCTTCCAGACATGTTTTTTTCATATTAAATCATTTAGCCAATCAAATTTCAGGCATCATCTGTTGCTAGGGTCAAAGAAATATGCCCGAGGCCTTCACAGTCCGTTCCTGATGGCGCGGTAAAGTAAAGTGAAGCGTCAAACAGACAGTTGCTTCCACCAATCAGAATTCGAGTTGGTGACTCAGCGCCTTCTAGCTAGCGTACACCAACAACAGCATATTCAGGCCTTCTGATTTACATTCACCAAGAGACACAGTAGGTAGCGGTATGCACCTAAGTTGTTGGTCACCTACCAATTATTCCAAAGAAGAAAAAGAAGAAGACCAGAAGAGAAATAAAACCTACAATACCTCAGGGCAAGCTTGACTTTCAGCCCTGGCTTTATGGAACTGAAACGCATGGATAATCAGATAATCAATTGACAGAACAATTGAACTCTTTTTGAGGAAGGAAAGGAGGATGGATTTTGTTTACAAATAATCGGGATTTTGGTGAGTAAAATGTTCCTCTTTTCCTAATAATATTGCTGTTTTATTAAGTTGTTGATACTTATTGTATGTGCACAGATGTAGTAGGAGACTTGTGCACTTCAGCAAAGGCATTTATTCTGGCTGGACAAGTATCTATCTGCTGTGCAACAACTCTTTATATGCATATCTGTATATAAGATTTTTTTTATAGACATCAAATAGTTATTGAGAGGTGGATTGGTTCAGACGGATCTGTTCTGAAGGCCTTAGTGTGAAATGCACGGTCCGCCACTGAAAAATACAAAGGCCAACCGTACAAGGAAAAGTTAAATATAATTTGTATGTAAAATCAGATATAATTACAGAACAGAAATATACTGACCAACACAACTAATTATTAAATTGAAATTAAATATAATGGAAATACAAATCGACGACACATACAATGCTGGCCAAAAGTATTGACACCCCTGCAATTCTGTCAGATAATGCTCAATATCTCCCCGAAAATTATTGCAATCACAAATGCTTTGGTAATATCTTCATTTATTTTGCTTGCAATGAAAAAGCACAAAAGAGAATGAAAAAAAGTCAAATCAATTATCATTTTACACAAAATTCCAAAAATGGACCGGACAAAAGTTTTGGCACCCTCAGCCTAATACTTGGTGGCGCAACCTTCAGACAAAATAACTGCGAACAACTGCTTCCGGTAACCATCAGTCAGTTTCTTACAATGCTCTGCTGGAATTTTAGACCATTCTTCTTTGGCAAACTGTTCCAGGTCCCCGAGATTTGAAGGGTGCTTTCTCCAAACGGCCATTCTGAGATCTCTCCACAGGTGTTCTCTGGGATTCAGGTCTGGACTCATTGCTGGCCACTTCAGAAGCCTTCAGTGCTTTCTCCCAAACCATTTTTGAGTGCTTATTGAAGTGTGTTTTGGGGCATTGTCCTGCTGGACGACCCATGACCTCTGAAGGAGACCCAGCTTTCTCACACTGGGCCCTACATTACGCTGCAAAATTGTTGGTAGTCTTCAGACTTCATAATGCCATGCACACGGTCAAACAGTTCAGTGCCAGAGGCGAGCAAAGCAACCCCAAAACATCAGGGAGCCTGCACCATGTTTGACTGTAGGGACTGTGTTCTTTTCTTTGAAGGCCTCGTTTGCTTTCCTGTAAACTCTTTGTTGATGCCTTTTCCCAAAAAGCTCTATTTTTGTGTCATCTGACCAGAGAACATTCTTCCAAAATGCTCGTACACACATGCACACAGGACAGAGGTTGAGTCAACTTTAATCCATTTTAACTGACTGCAAGTGTGATTTAGTTATTGCCACCGCCTGTTATGTGCCACAGGTAAGTAACAGGTGCTGCTAGTTACACAATTTAGAGAAGCATCACATGATTTGTCAAAGGGTGCCAATACTTTTGTCCACCCCTTTTTTATGTTTGGTGTGGAATTATATCAAATTTGGCATTTTGGCAATTTGTTTAGTGGTTTCTATTGAAGGAAAAAAACAAATGAATATTTTAACAATAAAGCATTTGCAATTGCAATCATTTTCTGGGAGAAATTGAGCATTATCTGACAGAATTGCAGGGGTGTCAATACTTTTGGCCAGCACTCTATAATTAAGTAATAGATAAAAGCTGACAGATATAAATAAAATATAATTAACATAAAGATCCAAGACAGATATAAATATAATGAAATAAATAACATATATTAAGATATACATTAGCAGATACAAAGAGATAATTACGATAAACGTTTAGGACGGACAAATATGTACACTATAATAATAACAGATACAAGTTCGATATAATTTAAATATACATTTAAGATGGACAGTGAGTGGTGATGACTGCACATGAGGGGAGACACTTTGAGGAAGTCAAGTTCAGTGTGCTTTGGAATGTTTTCATATCCTGTACCCTCACCTTTCTACATCTTCTAAAATAAACACAAAATGAATATCAATCAAACACATCACGTAATAAAAAAATGTCTTGGTCTCTGCACTTACCAATACTGACTGTCACTTGTAATGACATAATAATTTTTTTCATGATACACATTTCAAATTATTCTCAATTAAATGGCAAATTGACACAAAAAATGTTTGCTATTTTGCCATGGCCATATCTGACGTCCAAACCCGAATCATCACGGGTTCACAGCTGCAGCACATTAAATCCTGTTGACTCCAGAGGCAAAACAATTTTGATAATGCATGGACGCACAATCATACTGTGCAACCAATTTCCACTATATTTTTATGTTAAGTGTTTTTTTAAGGTGTTTCTGCAATGTTGAGACACTATGAATTATGACAACTCGCCTTCAAGTCGGACCACTTTTTTCACTTCAGCAGTAGTGGCCCGACGGCACTGGCACCTGCTCCCACTCAACGTTTTTCTATTTGTCTCTCCACTGTGTCCTCCAAAAAGGACAGAAGACCGGCTCTCCACCTCACCAATAAGGCGCTGCAGCAACACCTCAAACCTCCACAGCGGCAGATCCACCTGCATGCGGCGCGTCTCACCTGCCGGCTGACACTTATGTTCTGCCCTGCAGCGAGATGCTGATCGCCCTTGAAAAGGAAAAGCTGCTGTACTCTGCTGAATGTGCGATTAAATTGTAAATGCCATGATTATGCACAGTTTTGCTAGTTTGGCTGATCAAAAAGTGTTTTTCTATCGTTTTCGTTCGTTTCTTTATGTTGGGAATAAGATTTAAAATGTTGCTTTTTTTTTATTTAAGTGCTTCAACCGCAACCCGCCTGAATGTCATTAAAATCTTAATTTTTTGACACTTCATCCCTCCGCGCGTGCGCTGCACCCTCTAATATACCCAAATTTCATTCATGAGTTCATTTGCATACCCATATATGGTGCCAAGGGGTGGAGTTGGGGCGGGAATGTGGGTGTGATCGGCCACCGTCACGTTCTCCGCAGGATTTGAAACGGTGACTTGAAACGTGACTTGGAAATTGCAAACAGGTGTGCAGCTGAATTTTTTTTGGCTCCTGAATTTTTTTGCAGCTAGAAGTTTGCTTGCATTCCCACACACAATTATTGTCACATTTTCCCGCAGAGTTTCATAGGTGAGGCCCCAGAGCCGTTGCTCTGATCTCGTTCGGGTTCTCTGCGTCCAGAAGAACCCTGGGCTCTTGGAGGGGTCCACGTGGAGGAAAAGAGGCATCCGGTTCTCCTGTCCGGGCCCTCAGTTGGTTCTTGGTCGGCTGCGGGGGGAGGAGAATGGAGGAGAGCTGAGCCGTGGCTCTGCAGGAGGAGGGGAGCTGTAGCGGTGCGGTCCTGCTGGTGTCTTTGCTCCGCTCCAGGGGAGTCCCTGCCGTTCTGGTCCGCTGGGAAAAGGGTTCACCGGTGACATCTTGGCCAGCAAGACGCTTGGAGGCCATTTAATCTGTTTGAGGATGGCGCCTCTGGTGACGTCTATTTGACTGGCAGGCGGAGCTCCCACCCCCAGGGTCTGCTTGGCCAATCAGACGGTGATCTAGGTCCTCCCTCCTCTGCTCTGGGGAGGAGCCTCACGAGCGCCCTCATGAGGTGGGACAGTGGTATTGCACCTCAGTCATAGTTTTCTTTGTTTGAGCCTGAGCACATGGGAGCGACCATTTTAGGCTTGTGGAGCAAGATGGCGGTGGTATCCTGCTTAGAGAAAGCGCCAAATGGTGCCAGCCCCCTGCTGGGAGGGAAGGGCACCTCCTCTGTTCTTAAGGGATTCAAAGTTTGCTGTGTCTCTGCCACAGCAGGGGTCATGTCTCCTCTTTGAGGAGACACAATACTTGACAGACAACGTGACTCCAGGTTATGCTGGAGCTAACATTCCTTGGTGGAATGTTTCCATTGATCAGTTCCAACACTGTGCAGTGTCAGGAAGTAAGGACCCCTGTTAAGTGGCTGTACGTGTGTTCCCCGTGGTTTACATAAAAGGTTAAATGTGTGCTGCGCTTCGTTATTTAAAGTCCACTACAAACACAATAGTCACATGGACACACCATTTGATTCCAAGAGTCGCAGCATTCTTCCATTTCACATCTGGGTATAAACTAAACAGTGAAACATTAGCAGTCCACTGCAGCCCTTCTGTCTCTCTGTATACCACTGAGACTTCTCACCAACACGTACCCTTTAATCAGTGTGGTGAGGGTTACTTTTAAAATGTATTCCCCTATAGATTACTGATTACATGTCCTAAAATGCAATCTACAATGTTGTATTCCCTTGAATTACTCAAGTAATGTATTCAAAAATCAATTGTGAAGGCTTTTTCACCACACAATGTGGCAGAAAAGTTCAGCACCATGGACAGCGATCACATCATTTTGAAATCAATCAAACAGCCTGATGTACCAACACAGGTCAGCACCATGGACAGCAACATCAATCACCTGAGAGAACAGTACGCTAATATATTAACATTTTGTAAAATTACCGCAGGTCACAGGTTAATTTAGTATAAATTCCATCTGAAGTAGATCGACTCACCACCAATTATGAGTACACACTGACACATGGTGCTCAGCAAATTCATTTAAAATGCATGGAATGTCCATCACCCTGGGTGACTCATTTTCAGACAAAAAAATTTCAGATCTTTCCTCTTTCATTGTGCTTCTCAAGTGGTTTCTAATCCATTTTAAATTGGAGAATGAGCGCTCAAAGGTTGCAACAGTGACTGGGATAATCAAAAATAAAAGGAGGTATGAGTAAACCTCGTCAAAAGTTGATGCTATGGCTGGATGACTCACAATTTTGATTTGCAATCTGATCCTTGAAGCAGGTTCTAAAAGAAAGCAGCTGGCCAGAGAAGTTATGGCCAAAGTGCAGGATGTATTGATTCCTGATCTGCTGGGCAGCTCGGACAAGAGCATTATTCTGTGCTTGCTGCAGAGTGTTGCAGTCTTAGGGTGTGTTTCCACCGGACGCATTTAACACGACTGCATTCGTGTGACAAATGACACCGTGCTGCGCTAGACGCCCGAGTTTTATCGCTGGTATGTGAATTCATTCGCGCGACGCGTCACGCTAATACAACTATGCAACACAAAACATCCTGCAGAAACATCACAGCCCTCCTCATCACCGTCTCCTGCACAGCAGCAGTGGGCAGGATTCTTCTGATTCTCCCACAGTCCTGTGTGCACCCGGCTGTCTGTGTGTGTGTGTGTGTGTGTGTGTGTGTGTGTGTGTGTGTGTGCGCCCATGTTTTTATGACTGTTTTTAATGTTCAGCACTTTGCATTGTTTTTATGAATATGAGAAGTGCTTTTACAAATAAAGATTGAGACTGAGATGCTCCGCCCACCACCATCGCTGCTCTGTATTTGGCATGCGGAAGTCAGCTCCGGCTGCGGTCCCTTCTGGATGCATGCTGCCCTACGGAGGCGGTCTGAGCTCAGTGAGTTCCACCGTCTTCTGCAGGACCTGCGCCTAGACAGTCGGTTCCAGCACTACTTCAGGCTGACGCTGTGCTTCCACCAGAAGCAGTGAACAAGTGAGCACGCCGCTCGCAGCAAGCCGCTCGCCGCAAGCCACTCGCCGCAAGCCGCTCGCCGCAAGCCGCTCGCCTTGGCATCACGCCCTCTGTTTTGCGTGGTTGGAGTCCTGCATGCCCTATGTCAGCACGTCTGTGAAAACCTCCACGCTGATAGACTGTCCTGGCGTGAATTCGCTTGAAAAGTTCAATTATTTCAACTTGAGTGATGAAGCGGCGGGCTTCGGGCGGTGAGCGGTGGGCGGGGCCGACTGGCAGTGCAAATCGAAGGGCACGCTTATTTTTCACTGGAAACGCTCGCAGCCGGCCGCCAACCACGTCATGGCTCGCTGTCCACCACCCGCAGCTCAAGATTGAGCGACAATCGCGTCATTACATTGACTTTGTATATAATCTCGTCACACAAAAAATTTGCGTCACGTCCGGTGGAAACACACCGTTGCACCCGAATTCCACCAGACGCGAAAGTGCTGCGCTGCACTGCGTAGCGGAGCACCAGCGTCTTGCTCCTAAAGTCAACGCACACTGGGAGCTCCTCGCAGAAGCTCTCGTGCTCTCGATATCACACGAACAACACATGATATAAACAGAAAAAAACACACACACACACCTCATTTCACTTCTACAAGATCGCTCTGCTCATCCCAGTCACATTGCTCTGTGATTCAAAGTACTTCTAGCGAGGGTGAGTACATGGTTTATATTTTGATCTCAAATGAGTGCTTTTCTTTATCCAATAGTCTCTTTTGTATGATTTATTCTAAAAACGGTCATTTGTGCATTTGCTTCTGTCTGGGACCCTGTTGACCTGATGCTCGTGCCTCCGGAGGCGGCGTCATAACAACATGTAGGAAAAAAAGTTACGTCCGCACATTGTGTTTTATTTTGAAAGTTCCGGTTTAACTTCCTGTCTGGTGCTTTCTCAACGACAGTGAATTTACGAGGTTTTGAAGCAGTAGCGCAGAAAACAGACCTGAAACGAATCACCAGTGCTGTGGCGCGCGCCAGCACTTCTGGGACACGGCGTGGAGTGGCGCAGCGCTTCCACGTCCGGTGCAATTTGGAGGTGAAACATCGTCACAGTTCTATTTAAGCTGCTAAATCTTTAGGTGGGTGGATGATTATGTCAAGACAGCATTGAAAATGTTCAAATGCAAATCTCTGCTTCAAATCTCTGCTTCAGTGAAGCGACTGTCTTCAAAGTGACGCTTAACTTTTCTGGTCCTGGTTGACTCAAACTGTGTTTAAATTCCCTGTTTGGTAGCTGGAGCAAGACAAACAGACTTGGCCTCATCAACGTTGTCCCTGAATTCCATCAAAACACTGGCAACGTTTTAATAATACTAATAATAATAATAACGGCTTTTACTTATAATGCACTTTACATTTGTGGGAAAATCTCAAAAAGCACAATCAAGAAGACAATACAAAAAGCAAGACAGTATAAACAGTAAAAGCAATCAGCAGTAAAATCACTCAGGAAAAGCCAGTGGCTGCTTGTATGACGCCCTGGACGGACTGCACCCCTTGCTTGTTTTTGTTATTGAACATTTTCACAGTGAAATAGCATGTGAGACACTGTATTCAATATCATATAATATTATGAATTGAAATGTGCTTTATCTATAAGCAATTTGTGTTGTAATTTGACTTCTAATTAACCTGAAGGGTGAGGCCAAGCGCCAACCTCCACTCATAAAACATGAAGATAATATGGAAGTGCAAAAAAGCTGTAATTTCAGGGAAATTCCAGCAGGGGGTTGGTTTCAAAAAGAGCCCTGGTCTCTTTCGAACCCACTCAACAATGCCGATTTTCAGAGTGCAGATAAAGATATAAAGCGCCCAGTTTCAGAACATGTTCTGGTCTCTATCACTAGTTTCTACAACCGTGCTGTTTCACCAGACTCTGATTTTCACATAACTCATCTGTTGATTTTATATTACGAGTTAAAGTTTTGCATAAATCGCCCTATCACAGGGCCTCCTCTGTCCACGAGATGTGGTCACGTGACAGGCTGGACCAATCACATTTACATCCAGTTTCAAATGTTCAGTATAGAGACAGTCTGCTGAACCCACTGGATTCTTCAGAACGGCATTTGGGAATGCTATGGGTGACGTCACGAAAGCTCTATCCATTGTATTTACAATCTATGGGTGAGGCCCAGCAGCAAACTGTTCCCCCCTCCCTCCCTCCCTTCTTGGTTTGGTTTAATCCACTTCTGTGAGCAGCGACTTCCCGCCTTTAGAGGGTGCTCATTTGTCACCTATAACATGATGGGCAACCTGATGAGCAAATGAGCACTGAGCACAAATGAATGTTTTTTTTCTTCATTCACGTGGTGCCCCCTGGAGAATGCCGCCCTGGGCAATTGTCCATGTTGCCCACAGCAAAAACTGCCAATAGGAAAAGCAGTAAGAAATTAAAAAGGATTTCAGCCCTTTTTTGAAAGAGTCCAATGTTTGTGGAGCCCTGAGGTGGTCAGAGATGGCATTCCACAGACAGGGAGCAGCAGCCTCAAAGGCCCTGTCGCCCATGGTGCTGGGCCCAATCCTGGGCGGGCGCAGATAGTGCAGTTGGCCTGACCGGGTTCTAGCTGAAGTGTGTGGGTGGAAGAGTTCAGTGAGATAGGTGGGGGTTTTGCAGCATAGTAGATGCTTTGAGGAAATGCTACAATAAATGTGAGGCAGCACAGGGCCGGCTCTAGGCATAGGCGAACTAGGCGGGCGCCAAGGGTGCCACGTACGGGGGGGGCTATGGCCATACAAGTGGCAGTCCGACGCTCCGTGTGAGCACCGCTCTGCGCCGCGGTGACGGCCCGAGTGAGCAGCACACTGCTCGGCATCGTTCAGAATCTTGGTTTTCTTGTTGAGGAAGAAAATAAAGCAAAATTTGTTTATGGCATTCTCAAATCAAATCAAATCAAATCAGATTTTATTTATATAGCACTTTTCATATTAATAAAAACAACGCAAAGTGCTGAACATTAAAAACAGTCATAAAAACAAAAAGAATAAAAACCGCGCCATCAAACAGTATGCACCACACACACACTCACCCTCACACTCACCCTCACCCTCACACTCACACTCACACTCACACTCACACTCACACTCACACTCACACTCTACCATTAATTCACACAGAACAGAGGAGACATGGCATGGCACTGAGCATCTTAGGGAAAACGCCACCAGTGGGGCCCCCCACACCAAGGAAAGTCGAGGGTCAATTAAAACTGGGGCTCCAGCGCCCGACCCCCGACCCCGACAGACCATGGGAACTCGCACACCAAAGTGTGGAGCCCCCAGGCCAGCCAGGACCAGAGTACCCGGGCACAGTAACCCCAGCATTGGACCAGCACCAACTCCTGGTGTGAAGGACCCCCCTGAGGAAACACTGGAATTAAACAGCTAAAACATAATAAAATATGACACAAAATTAAAATAAGATAATAAGATAGGATTATAAAGTAAAAAAGTAAAACAAGTTGAATGTGCATAATAAAATAGAATAAAATTACATAAATAAGAATGGAATAAGAGGACTATAAAAGGTCAGTTAAAAGCCTGATTAAAAAGGTGTGTTTTCAACCTCCCTTTAAAAATATCAACAGTCTCTGCGGTCCTGAGGTTCTCTGGCAGGCTGTTCCACAGGCGGGGGCCATAATGGCCAAAAGCCGCCTCACCATGAGTCTTGGTTCTGGCTTTAGGAACACACAATAAGGCACTGCCAGAGGACCTCAGGGCCCGCGAGGGTCGATAGGGTAAAAACAGATCAGCTAAATAAGAAGGCGCAAGGCCGTTAAGACATTTAAAAACTAATAAGAGAACCTTAAAATCGATCCTGAAGCGGACAGGGAGCCAATGCAGCGACTGTAAAACCGGTGTAATGTGGCTCCGCCCCCTGGTCCTCGTCAGCACGCGAGCGGCTGCGTTTTGTAATAGCTGTAAGTTTGAAATATTCTTTTTGGGAAGACCAGAGAGCAAGGCATTACAGTAGTCTAATCTACAGGAGATAAAAGCTGCATTAGCACCTCTGTGCTGGCCTGAGAGAGAAACGGGCGGACTCTAGCTATGTTCTTAAGATGATAAAATCCAATCTTAGTTATGTTTTTTATGTGTGGAATAAAACTTAGCTCAGAGTCAAAAATCACGCCCAGGTTCTTAACTAATTGTGCTGGTTTAAAATCCCGTAATTTTGGTAAAATCTTCTCTCTCTGACCTTCAGGACCGATAACTAAAACCTCAGTCTTGTCCTGGTTGAGCTGTAGGAAATTCACTGCCATCCATGACTTGATGTCTGAAATACAGTTAAAAAGGGTTTCTATTGGCCCTGAGTCATCAGGAGACACGGCGATGTACAGCTGAGTGTCGTCAGCGTAACTATGGAAACTGATGCCGTGTCTCCTGATGACGTCCCCAAGTGGAAGCATGTAGAGATTAAAAAGTATAGGACCTAAAATTGAACCTTGGGGAACCCCACACCTAATTTCATGGGTTCCTGAGGAACAAGGATCCAAACTTACATAAAAACATCGATCTGTGAGATAAGAACTGAACCAGTTAAGAACAGTACCAGAGAGGCCCACCAGGTGACTCAGTCTATTTATTAAAATGTGGTGGTCTACTGTATCAAATGCAGCACTCAGGTCCAGTAGAACCATCACTGTGAGCTTTTTATTATCTAAATTCCACCTAATATCATTTAAAATCTTTAAAAGGGCCGTCTCGGTACTGTGGTTCACTCTAAAACCAGACTGATGTCTTTCTAAAATGTTATTAATCATTAAAAAGTCATTGACTTGGTTAAAAACCAGTCTTTCTAAAACTTTACTTAAAAATGGTAAGTTGGATCCTGGTCTGTAGTTATTAAAAACATCGGGGTCTAAACTGCTCTTCTTCAGAAGGGGCTTCACCACCGCCGTTTTAAAGGCAGTGGGGAAGACACCCGTCTGAAGAGAGCTGTTCATGATATTTAAAATCTGTTCCTCAAGGAATCCATACAGTGATTTAAAAAGTGGTGTGGGGATGGGATCTAAAAGGCAGGTTGTTGATTTTACTTGGGAGAAAACTCGACCAAGAGTCCTCGCATCAACCAGGTCAAAACTGTCCAGTGTTTCCTCAGGCATGGACAACGGTTCAGCTGTGTTCACTGATAAAACCTGTTGGGGTAAAAGACTAGACCTGATGTCCATGATTTTAGTTCTGAAGTGGTCTGCAAAGTCTTCACAGAGAGCGTCTGTTGGCTCCTTAAAAGCTTTATTAAAATTAGTGCCAGTTAAAATGTTGAAGGTGGAGAAGAGGAACCGGGGGTTGTCTTTATTGTCTGAAATAAGTTGAGAGAAGTGGGAAGTTCGGGCCTGTTTAACTGCATTATTGTAAATTTTGAGTTGTTGACGTAGAATCTGGTGATGTACGGTCAACTTGGATTTTCTCCACCTTCTTTCAGCACTCCTGCAGTTTCTTTTCAGTTTGATGACTATATCATTTCTCCTCCACGGGGGTTTGGAATGGCCCTTGATTGTTTTAGTTAAAAGTGGAGCGACTGAATCCAGACTGGACTTCAGTTTACTGTTAAAATCGTCAACAATAAAATCACAAGATGCAGGTAAAATCACTGCAGGAGTGCTCTGTAAAATCTCTATAAAATCTGCAGCCACTTCAGAAGTAAGGTAGCGTCTCCTCACTGTTCTCACCGGGGCTTCCTGCTGGTTAAAACTGGTGATGTTAAAAAACACACAGTAGTGGTCAGACTTCTTGCTTCATCGTGCTCCTCTTTTTGGTCACTGGTGAGGAATAGTTAGATGAGGGCTTTAAAAATGTCTCCATATCTGTACTTCAACACAAAAAGCATGTCATGTCAAAATCAATCTGCTGTCCATTAGTGATGGTGTGAAATGTAAATGCGTCATACCCTCCACGACAATCCGAAGTCTGTTGTGAAAGGAGGTACCGCTTTTTGTTCCATGTTGTACTGCAGTTCACCACCACAGTGATCTGCAGACCTCAGAACTCAGGACTTCTGTGTCAAAGGGGCATAAAGGAAGTTGGTCACCACTTAACATGGCGACCACCTTACATGAAACACCAGGCTCTCACAGCTGTGTTACAATGGCACGTCTCACCTCAGCTTGTGGGGAGGAGTTTTGTTTTGTTTTTTTCTGAACAAGTCTATTTCTTTAAACCATGTTTTAAAAAAGTGTTCATATTAAGGCTGTCAATCGATTAAAATATTTAATCATGATTATTCTCATGATGGTCCATTGTGAACTCTCAGTTTTTCGCACATTGACAGCACTTTACTTTTACGCTAAATGGTGGCAAAGAAGAGAAGCAGGAAAATGATATTGTCTGGTGGTGACACTGGAATCACTAATAACAGAAAAAGGAGTGAGCAGCAGCATGTGGTCAGCTGTAAACACTGAGAGAGCCACAGAGAGATGTGTGGCAGAGGTGGAGAAGAAGTGGCATGGCACCGTCAGATTCTGCTCCAGGTGGAGGCCAGCCTACACCCAAACCCACACCACTGTTCACCAAAACAGCCTCCATCTTTGGGACGGCCAGCGTGTTTGATAAAGTGTCCGAGCACTCTTTCTCCTCTGCTCCTCGACATAACAAAACATTTGTGAATGAAAATGCAATAAAACCAAAAGTTATCGAAAACATAAGCACTGCTTTTATCGTTTCCATTTTCATCTCAGTCGAGCTGTGAACACGAGTCGTAGACAGATGACGCTTCAGACACTTTCTGTGATGTACAAGGGGGGACCCAAAAGAAACCGGACTGTGGTTATAACTTTTTATTTTTTTTATTTTCACATTTAATCAAAACTGTCACCATCAAAGTCCTCTCCTTTGGCTTGAATACAGCGCTGCAGCTGGGATTTCCATTGCTCATTACAGTCAGCATGCTCCTGTGTAGTGGTCTCTTTAAGAGCGTCCTTCGATTTTTTTTTTTTGCACCTCTTCCACGTCATCAAATCTCGGCCCCTTCAGTTCCTTGCTCCTGATCAGATGAACCACCTCAACTGGCTCCTCTCAATGTGGAGGAGGAGCAGCTCCACTTTGAGGTTCTCCTGATGGCCGAACTCCTCACTCTATCACCAAGAGTGACGGCCGCCACCCTGCAGAGAAAACTCATTTCAATACTGTGAGTCTGTACATGTGTTCAGAGCCAACGAACAACAGGCGTTTAAAAGCAACAAGAGAGTGAACGAGTAATAAAGAGTCGACTTCTATCAATTATTCTGTTGAACTGACGATGATCTGAAACTTGACCAGCCTCTGTGAATATTAAATAAATTTGTTGAGAAGGGCTGTTAGACTGAATCTGATTAGTTTGTTTTGGTGTATGTTGTACTTCTCTAGACTGAAAATCAATATGATCAGAATCTGATTAGAAATGACAGAAAACGCAGCCTGGGTTATAAATGAAATCATTTTTATTTTTATATCTTAATGTGAATTGTGATTATAATGACCTGTCATGCAGAAAAGTGATCGATTTAAAGATATTCATAAGTGCAGTTTAAATAGAATAAGTCTTTGTGTGTGTGTGTGTGTGTGTGTGTGTGTGTGTGTGTGTGTGTTCAGTGAAGTGTATCAGTGAGCAGCAGTCAGTTCAGTTTCTGTTCAGTCTGACTGAGGGAGGTTTTTGTACGACAGTTTTTCACTGTGTGAACACATATTGACTGTTGGGATAATGAAAACTCTGACAGTAATAAACTGCAGCATCTTCAGCTTGAACTCCACTGATGGTCAGAGTGAAGTCAGAGTTTGATCCACTGCCTGTAAAACGACCTGGAGTCCCTGAATATCGAGTGCTGCTGCGCTCAATGAGCAGTTTAGGAGGTTGTCCATCTTTCTGTTGGTACCAGGCTAAATAGTTGCTGTAGACATTCTGACTGGTCCTACATGTGATGGTGACGGTTTGTCCCACAGCAGAGCTGACTGCTGCAGACTGAGTCACTGTGACCTGGCCTCTGGACTCTGAGGAGACAGACAGAAAGAGAAAGCAGCCTCATGGTTTTGTGGGCTTCATTTCAGAGGGACGGATGTTCATAGAGGAGAGGAGTTGGATTCTCTGGACTTTACCTGTGAAGCAGCAGCAGAGGAGAGTCCAGATGAGGACGCAGATCACACTCATGTTTGTGATGAGGAGGATTTCTCTGTCTTCTGTTGTCCTGAAGGACAGCTGTCAGTCATCCAGTCTTCAACTGTCAGGACTATAAACTCTCCCAGAGCACTGGAGCATGGTGCTGCTGATGCAAAGTGGCTCTCTATGGAAATGCTCTGACTGACTCCAACAGGGACTTGGATCACTTTAATAAACCATTTTCACTCTAGAGTCAAACTTTCACAGGAATTGTTTCAGGAATTAACTGTGTATTTATAGATGTGTCTGTACGTTTCATAACTTTGGCACGTTTGTTTCTGATTGTCAAATCCTGACAGGAATCAATTGCAAAAGAAATACCAGTTAATGAAAACACATTTTCTCAAATGTTGCTGTAAATATTGGGAAAAAAATTACATCCGATTCAAACCTCATGTTGTTAAAGTTTCCTCTCTTAAGTTATAAAGTGTAACTTTCTGATCACGTTGATGCAAATCTTTGCCAGTAAAGGTTGAGACATGTGTTTGTGTTCCTTCCGGTGCAGTTTGAGGTGTTTCAGGTCAAACTGTTGGATGATTCTCTCTGTGCTGATGTGCATGAGAGGCTTCTTAAAGGGAAGTGAAACAATGTGTGAGTGAGTGACTGCTGGAGCAGAAAAAGCATCTGGCAGCAACTTGTTGAAGGACAAAATGATGTGTGTCCCACTGAAGCTGTCCAGGTGTGTGCTGTTTGATTGACAGCTGGCTGCTCCCTGTCCTCTCATCTGATTGGTGTCTCCTAGGTGACAGGCCCCCCACCCTGACGGTGCTGCCCCCCTCCAGAGAGGAGCTGCAGCAGGGGAAGGCCACGCTCATGTGCCTGGCCAACAAGGGCTTCCCCTCAGGCTGGAGTCTGAGCTGGAAGGTGGAGGACAGCAGCAGCAGCAGCAGCTGGGAGGAGAGCAGGAGCCCCGGGGTGCTGCAGAAGGACGGCCTCTACAGCTGGAGCAGCACCCTGAGGCTCCCTGCAGACCAGTGGAGGAAGGTGGGCTCTGTGACCTGTGAGGCCACCCAGGGCTCCCAGACTCCCCTCAGAGAGACACTGAGGAGAGACCAGTGTTCCCAGTCCTGACCGGACTCACTGGGACTCTCACACTGCTTTGACTCTCACACTCATCTCACCTCTGTCATTCACTCTCTTTCTCTTTCTTCTATCATCAAACCAAACTCTCTTCATCAATATTCATCTTCTTTCATCATGATTTTCTTCCAGCTTTGATAAAATAAACACTCTTTTCATGTCAACTCTTTGGTTTTGGATGAGTTTTTTCCAGCAATCAAATCATCATAACACCTTGTTTGGAGCAGAAATGTCTCTTGATAGATATTCTCAGTGTTCCACCTCTTGTTGCTGAATTACTTTACTCAAACAGACTCAAAACACACAGTCTGTCAGATGAACCCGTGTTCTTCATTCATGATGAAAAATGTGCTTCACTTTTCTTGACATCATGAAATACAGATTCAGGTTATTTTATACTGATTAAATCAGTTTCCCAAAAGTCTGAGCAAAACCCCAAAGGATGACAGAACTTCAGACAGATTAGTGTGAATTACATAAAGTTCAATACAACATCATCAGCATCCAGGTTGATTTCATGAATTCATCTCTTCCTCTTGGTAATATCAGTCTCACACTAGGCCAGGTGGTGGCCCCCTTGCATCGCCAGCGTATACTGTTTGAGGGGCGAGTGTCAGAGAACAGGATTGCTGGCTGAGGCACAAGATTATGAACACTGACTCCTGTTAGAAAGTCAAGGAACTGGAGAGAGAGATTTGACGGGGGTTCTTCTTGATTGTTTCTTCTTGCTCCCTCCTTCCATCATTTACACCACTCCTGGTTGTGCATCTGCATGTTTCTATGTCTGTCAGTGTACGTGTGTGTGTGTGTGTGTGTGTGTGTGTGTGTGTGTGTGTGTGTGTGTGTGTGTGTGTGTGTGTGTGTGTGTGTCTGAAAAAGAGGGAATAACCAATGTATCACAATATGCTCCAACTGACATTCAGTGAAATCACAACAAGCACTTAAATATGGATGTGGAACTGACAAATTAAAGGCAGAGCTAACTTATTTTTAACAACACTACTTAAGGTCAAACACATCATGAAACAGCACAAACTGGAATAATTATCAATTTGTACATAAGTGATGAGTGGAAAAGAACTTTTGTTTCTTCAAGAACGCACACAAAAGCAGGAAAACACATAGAAAGTTCACACAGCTTCATAAAGTCTCCTTGCAGAAGTGGTCTGCAGCAGTAGTGTGGCAGGACACATCCAGATTAGTTCAGGCTGCATTTATCAGGTCATCAGCAGGCGGAGCTGTTGGACCTCTTATCTGTCGGGCTTTCTCACTTACTGTACTCTGTACTGTACTCTGTACTCTCACATACTGTATGCTCACAAGAAACTTGACAGCTTTGTCTTTGACTGTTTTTGGATTGAACAAAAGCAAATTCCCAATCAGCATAGCCAACAAGATAATGCATTATAGATACATAAATGCAACAAATAAAAAATAAATAAATGGATATAAGAAATTTAGACAATACAGCTGACATGAAGTATGATTGATGCACAAAATCAAACATTAAGCTTCTTTCAGCAGAGGTCACTGTCACCGGGACAGTGGCAGAAACTGTCAGTGGAACCTGCATGTTGGATTAATTTCTGCCAGTTTCTTCTCATGAAGGTGCTGCTGAAGTGGAGGGACCAGGTCGGACTTTGCCTCGTGGGCAAAGGCCCGGCCACCAGGCGCTTCCATGTCGGTCCCAACCTCAGGCCTGGGCTCCAGGGTGGGACCTCGCCTACGTCATACCGGGTGACGTCACGATCCTTGCTTTCATTTTCCTCGCTGGGCCTTTCGTCCCAGTCTGGGCTCTTCGTCTGGCCCGTCATCCAGGACCTGGTTGCTATGGGAGATCCTTCCAGGAGAATACAGCCCCCGACAACGTAGCTCCTGGGATCAAATGGACACTCAAACTCCCTCATCATTTTAAGGTGGCAGGTTAGAGGGGAGGCAGATGAGCTTATAAGGGATAAAATTCATTCTGAGCAATGTATCATCATCGTAAAATATTTTTTAGGTTAAATTTGGTTTTCACAGTAGCTCCTTTGCAATTTTTGCAGATTGTGAAATGTGAATGAAACAGAACAGTGTCAGAGCTGCTGCAAAACACTTTGATTAACTTTCATTAAAACTCAACACATTTGTACAATGCAGGTTATGTCAACAGAACCTTCAGTCTTTTAATGTGCGACCTGTGAAATGTAAATATTTCACATCGATGAAGAGGACGTCACACAATGCAGTTTAGTTTTCTCTGAACAGAGTTTTGTGGAGACAGAGTTGCAATCTTTAATGCATGTTATTCTTGATGTGGAGATTTTAACGACATGGAACAATCAAACAAATAATCAATCAAACTTTATTTATGAAACACTTTTCATATTAAAGAAAAACAACACTGTGACAGGCTACTGCCTGTCCGTGGGTTCAGCCCCAGAGACAACACCAGCCTGGTTAGCATTTCCATTGTTTTATTTTAAAATGCAAAACAAAAACCACTCTACCTGGGGAGCCTCCTCGGCCTCCCTGCAGTCAGCCCGCCCCACAGCCCGAGGCAGCCAGCAGACCATTTGTCTGCTGTTCATGCTCCTCGCCTGTGTGAGCTCAACCTGCACCCGAAAACTCTTCTGTGGTTTCTTCTGAAGGTCTCCTTTCCCCTCCTGAAGCTGCTCTTTTTAAAGGGATACTTCAACATTTTGGCAAATTGGCCCATTTAGCGTAATTCCTTAGTCATTTCGAACAGCATACTTACTTTTTTTGTGAGGGCGAGCTATTGTTTATTCAGAGGTGAGTCGGGGAAGGTTTTCGGGACGGACACAATGGAAGTGGATGGTATATTTGTTCCCCCTCGTCAAACTCATCAAATACAAAATCCAACAACCCCAGAACACTTTGGGGGACACGTTAGAATCCGCACATTCACTACGCTGTGGAACACCAACAAATAATATTGTAGCGTTACGACACTGAAGCAAATACTGGGAACTACTTTTTCTTTTGAAATCACTACGCCCAGACGCCATGTTTAGGAAGTAGTTCCGTCTTAGCAATCTTCGTATAAACAACTCAATCTGGTAAATTTGCATTAATATTTCACAGTGTAATCGGCAGAGTTGGGTATGTAACGACAAGTAACGAGCGTTACAAGTAGTTAAATTACTTTTGATGGGAACGAGTAGTGTAACGGCGCTACTCCTTCTAGATTGGTAGTTAAACTAGCGTTACAAATGAAACGCTAAGATCGTTACTTTTACAATGACTGCAAATAGAGCAACCAAAATATTATTATTTAAGCGGAGGTTTTTTTTTTTTTTTTTTTACCACCAGTAGTTGGAACGGTGGCCATACGAGCAGCTACTCGCTATCTCTTCTGGGTCAGGGCTGATGGAACCGTCAAAGTAAAATTGGTTACCTGATATAAATTTGTGCCCCACTGACAACACTGCACTCCCTCCTACTGTAAATGCCCCCTTTAAATGAATACTCCGAAGATTAGGGACCCACGCCCTTTCCCTGTCATTGACAAAGTTAGACAAGCTCATAAATCCCTGTGTCTCTGGTTCCCAGCTGTTAGCATCGTAGTAGCTTAGCTCGAAGCTTAGCTAGAAGTCAATCAGAGCCGAACTACGCAAATGGACAAAATACTCCTTCCAGTGGTCCAGGGGATGGCGTATTAGCACGTGAAGTAAATCCGAATGGTTATAAAACATTTTAAAAGACGTGTTTTCTTTTCAATCCGTTAAAAAAACGTTTTGATACACACAGATCTGCGCATGCGCAGTGCTCCGCGGAGAATATAAGGGAGCACAGCTCCACGGAGCACTATGCAGTAACGAGTAGTGTAACTTCGTTACTATTTCCATGGAGTAATCAAGTAGTGTAAGGCACTACTTTTTTCAAAAGTAACTAGTAACGGGTAACTCTTTACTTTTTTGAGTAACGGACCCCAACTCTGGTAATCGGAAATACAAAAAGCGGCAACGCTGATTGCCGAGGGCCTGAGTGGGGGGGGGGGGGTCTCCTCAGTGGAAAATGCGAATCAGCTGCGTGCTGGTCAGAGTAGAGTGGGCGTGTTGTCTACGCGGGGGTGGGGTGGAGTTCAACTTTTGTGACGTACTGAGGTTTGAAGAGTTTCAAACGAGCTGTTTTCTTCCCGAAGGGAGGGGCTACTGTAAAGAGCAGCAGACTGAAAAAGATTAGTCAGACATGCGTGGATGAAGGCAAATAACATTTTGGGGGTGGTTTTAAAGGAAAATCAACTTTGTGGCATGCTAAAAACCTTAAAAAAGTGGATTTTGCATGATATAGGTCCTTTAAATGCATGTTTTTACACATGACATTTCAACCAGAGTCGGTCTTCTTCAGACATAAACACACAAAAAGATATTTCAGATGAATAAAGTGCACAATTCGGTCTCACAGAAAATAGAGTTTCTTCTCTCCAAAGGATAAAGACAGAATCAAACGAAGGCATCCTTTGGCTTAGTTTCTGAATGTTTCCGATCGTGTTGTCGAAAAATTCTGTATTTGTTCTTTTTTCTCAGATATCAGGTGCATATAGCATATTTTTGATGACTCTTAATAAGTTTTCATTGTGTTTTCATCGTCTGAGCTGCTGGAAGATCGTAGCCTGGTCACAGCCATCCTGAATATTTTGTGCTCTCCTATTGGACCAGCAGGTTACACATGACTCAAACCGCAGTACGCACGACAAGAATATAACTACGCCAGTAAAGTAAATAGTACTGATGTCAAACACTGATTTTAAATTAAACTGCAGGATTACAAACGGAGAACTTTTAACATCTTGCTCCGAATCAATGCATCTTTTTAAATGATTAAAAAAATTGCAGTGTCCCATACGTCGGAACCCGATTAAACCATACGGCTTTCACCTTATGGCCTATAAAAGGCTGCAAAGCCAGATGCCATTGGGTGATCCGGGTGTCGTCACCATCCATGCGGTCAAGCCATTGACATAGAGCACAGCCAGAGCAGAGGGGGAGTGGACATCCCAGGAAGCAGTACTCCAAGAGAAAACGGCCCCCACCCCTCTGCTCAGTTCGTCAGCCTGCAGGACAGAGAGAAAGAGAGAGAGAGAGGTTTAGCAGCAGGATATTTCAGGGGGACGGCCACCGAGGTGACCTCTCCAACACAGGGACCCCCTGGAAGGCAGGCGAGGCTTGACCCCAGTGTGGATATCAGGAGGCAGGCCAGCGGAGGGGCCTCGACGCCACTGGGCCTCCACGGCGAAGGTGTGAACGTCGCCATCATCAACCCCGACGGGGCAGCTGTGCGGTGAACCATCGCCACCATCAATGCTCAGGTCCCCCGTGAGCAGATGTGCGGCAGGCTGCTGCTGACAGGATCCTTATGGACCACCTTGCCACGGCTGTGTGGCTCATGTTCGCTGTGAAGTCCCCAGTCTGCTGCTCCCTCCTCACATGGAGCTGAGACCGGCCGGGTCCCCACGCTCGTGGCAGCCAGGACATCCTCCAACGGCTCCCCACTCCATTCTGCCACGCTTTCCCATGTGGAACCCGGACCTACGGAGTCACCACCGGTGCAGTGCTCGTGGGCACTGGAACACTCCCGCTGGACCCCGGTTTGCCGCGCCCATCCAGCCTGGAGCTGGGACTGGCGGAATCACCACTGTGTCACCAATGGGACACAAAGTGCTTTACAGGATTTAAAACAAATATCAGGATATAATAAATAAAAACACAGCCACACATTCACCACAATCACACACACACACACACACACACACACACACACACACACACACACACACACACACACACACATTCCCACTTTCATGGCTTACTTTTGGGAGACATGTCACTGACTGTCACGGAAAACACCACCAATAGCATTGATATTAGCTTTGTTGTCTTTGGAATCCTCATCTTTGTTTGTAAAGGAGGTTAAAAAGTCTTTTTTTATTGACAGACCTTTGATTGAAATCATTTTCTGAATGAAATTAATACTGTGAAAATACCGAAAGCTTATATTCAGAGGTGCACATATTTTTTGTCTTGTTCTCAGGGGAGAACCTTGGGTTGTTACTTGGTCCTCACATGTTTAAATACATTTCTTTTCCCATGCCTACCTACAGGAAGAACAAAACAGAGGGATGCGTGGAAAATGTTACATGGCCTGCTTTAATTTCAACTGAAAATGAAGAGAAGCAGTGCAACATAATGTCTGAAAACTTGTAACTTTCACAAAATATAATGGTGTTTGAAGCAACACTAAGGAACTTTCAGTTTTCGTTGATTTTGGCGGCGCCAGTGGACAAAAGCGGTAGTGTTTTGCCTGAATGAATACTACAGTTCCCATGAGGACTATCGTGTGGCATCGTAAAATGCTGCTCCTGGTGGCATGCTGTCAGACTGAACTCGCCTACATTTGTTTCCAGTGGCTGTGTGAAGGACGGATAACGACGAGGTAATGAATCTAATGGTGGCTAAACAATGGTTACCTCGCATGCGCCAACTGCGGTGGCAGCAAGTCCGAGCAGCGCTAGTGTTTTTGTGTTTTGGTGGTTGTTTTGTTTTGAAATGTGCTGGTACAAGGACTCGAGGGATGCGCTCCTTAAGTTGAGGTGCACATCGAGGGGAATTAGGCATCCGATTCCGTGTTTGATCAAAAAGCCCTTCCGTGGATGCCGAGCCGTCGCTAGGCTAAAAGCTAAAAGGTGGAGGTACAAGCCCTTTGTGCCATCTATTATAATGGGTAATGTAAACTCTATGCCCAACAAGCACGACGAGCTGGAAGCCCTGACGAAGTGTGATAGTGTTTACCGGGAAGCTTCGTTATATCTGCTCACGGAGACCTGGATGAATGAGACCCTGCCGGACTCCGCTGTTAGCATCCCAGGCTTCACACTCGTCCGAGCAGACAGAGCGGCGGAATCCTGCGGGAAAGCGAGGGGTGGTGGACTTGCCGCGCTGTTCAACAACAAGTGATGCCATCCCAGTCACATCACGGTGAACAATCAGATCTGTACCTGTGATGTAGAGCTCCTGGCAGTAGGATTGAGATCATATTATCTCCCGAGGGAATTCCACCTGGTAGTCGCCATTATTGTTTACATCGTGCCGCGTGCGGACGCGACGTCAGCGTGTGACGTCATCCAGGAGGTGGTGTTCAGGATCCAGTCCTCACATCCAGAGGCGCTCATCATTATTTCAGGGGACTTCAACCATGTTGATGTGAGCCCTCATTTAGGTGGCTTCACTCAATATGTGCAGTGTCCAACCAGACACACCAACACTCTGGACCTGTGTTATGTGAATGTGAAATCTTCTTACTCTGTCGCGTCTTTGCCTCCCCTTGGAAAGTCTGACCACCATCTCATACACCTCAGACCATCATATAAACCATCTGTGATGAGACTGCCAACAGTCAGGAGATCTTTTAGGCAGTGGACCCCTGAGACAACAGGCAGGCTGAGGGACTGCTTTGAATCCACAGATTGGAATCTGCCTGTGGGTTCAGACATGGACAATGACATCGAGGAGAGTGTGGTCTGTGTCACAGATTACATAAATTTTGGCAGGGATGTGGTAGTGCCTCTGAAAACTGTGCGCTGCTTCCCAAACAACAAGCCATGGATTAAAAGTGACACAAAACATCTGTTGAACTGTCAGAAGGAGGCTTTTAAGTCTGGTGATCGACAGAAAATGAGGACTGCTCAACATGACCTGAGGAGGGCTATGAGACAGGCCAGGAGGGAGTACAAATCAGGGCTCGAGAGGAAGCTGCAGGATAAGAGCTCCCAAGAGGTCTGGAAGGGCATGAAAACCTTTACTGGTTTCAAGGAGAAGGGATGTGTAGGTCCTGGTGATGTGGACATGGCGGATGAGTTTAACCGTTTTTACAACCGGTTTGACTCTGCACAAACGCACACACACACTAACGGATGAGCATCCGGCGGCCACTCCACCTCTGCTGCTGTGTCCTGCTCTTCTTCTCCACCTGGCTCCTCTTTTCCACCCAGCGGCTGCTCCACCTCTGCTGCTGTGACCTGCTCCTCCTCCCCACCCAGCAGCTGTTCCATCTCTGCTGCTGTGACCTGCTCCTCTCCTCCACCCAGCAGCTGTTCCATCTCTGCGGCTGTGACCTGCTCCTCTCCTCCAGCCAGCGGCTGCTCCACCTCTGCTGACGCGCCGGCCTTCACTGTGGAGGAGGTGCGTGTGGAGCTGAGGAGGCTCCATGGGCGGAAAGCTGCGGGTCCTGATGGGATATCACCACGGCTGCTGAGGGAGTGTGTGTCAGGGTTGGCTGTGCCTCTCCAAACCATCTTCGTCTTCGTCTTCAAACTAGATGTGTCCTTGCTTTGTGGAAGACCTCATGCCTTGTCCCAATGCCCAAGGTGGCAAGGCCTGCAGGGATGAAGGACTACAGACCAGTGCCCTAACATCCGTGGTAATGAAGACTTTTGAGAGGCTGCTGCTCTGGCTGCTCAAACCTCAAGTGGAGCTGGACCCCCTTCAGTTCGCCTATCAGGACGGCATGGGAGTGGATGATGCGGTCTTGTTTATGGTCCATCGGGCGCTCTCCTTTCTGGGGGGCTGGAGGCTATGTGAGGTTGATGTTTTTCGACTTCACAAGTGCCTTTGATACCATCCAGCTTCAGCTACTGAAGGGGAAGCTTGTGAGGATGGGAGTGGATCCTCTCTTTGTTTGTTGGGTCCACAACTAACTATCTGACTCTGAGGTCGCAATATGTCCGGCTCGGTGGCGGGGGGGTATCTGGGACCCTGATGAGCTACTATCTCCCTTTCTCTTCACACTCTACACTGCTGACTTTGCTGACAGATCTGCTGCGTGTCATGTGCAGAAGTATTCAGATGACACTGCAATTGTCGCATGTGTGAAGGGTCGGGATGAAAAAGAGTACAGGGAGCTCGTCGCGGGATTCACCACCTGGAGCAGGGACAATGGTCTTATTCTGAACACCTCTAAGATGAAGGAGTTGATCATTGACTTTGGCAGGAAGCCCTCTCATGATCCTGTCATCATCAACTTAGAGAGCATTGAGGTTGTTCACACCTACAAATAATTGGGTGTGCACCTTGACCACAAACTGGACTGGTCAGAGCAGCTCGGGCCCTGTATAAGAAAGGACAGAGCAGGCTGTTCTTCCTGAGGAGACTTAAATCCTTTGACGTGTGTGGTGACATGCTGTACATTTTCTATCAGTCTGTTGTTGCATGTCCTGTTTTTTTTTTGGGGGTTTTCTGTTCGGGTGGCAGCATGACAAAAAGATAGCAATCGGCTGGACAGACTGATACGGAAGTGTGCATTTGTGATGGGGAGGAAGGTGGACTCTGTTGGAGCAGTCTTGGAGAGGAGGATGAGGGCTCTAATGCAGGGTATCTTCAGGAATCCCAAACACCCACTGCACGACACAGTCGCAGCTCAAAAGAGTGACCGGAGTAACAGGCTCCTGTCATTGTGCTGCAGAACTGAGCGCTTTAGGAGGTCGTTCATCCCCTCAGCAATCAGGCTGTATAACAGATGTGCCTGAGCCGAACTGATTACACTATGAGCACTTTTATTGTACTGTTGTTATTTATTTATTTGCATGCGAATGATTTGTGTGTGCTACTGGACACCTGAATTTCTCCCTTGGGAGATTAATAAAGTTTTTATCTATCTATCTATCTATCTATCTATCTATCTATCTATCTATCTATGTTATATCATGATGTGACGCATGCCGTAAAGCAGTCCGCACATTTGAGTTTTTTAGTGTGCAGGGTTCCGACCACCCTTCTCACAGCTGCTTAGTCCAAGTGAAAGCAATACTGACGCCCTCAGGCCGTGACAGAGGGTCATTCAACTAGTTGTAAGTCGATGTATCATCACAAAAGATATTAAAGCTAGGGTTGGCGATTTGAATGAGATACATTTTTTTAAATACTGGTTAAAATGATCTTAATGACCCGATGGGAAACAATTCACAGCGTGTTCTTAAAGTAGTTTGGAAAATATCCGCTATCTACAGCAGGAATAAAACGGGAAAAACAGCAACCAATCGTCTTGACGGGACACCTTTTTTTAAACCAATCAAATCCCTTCGCCGTTCGACCTGCCCCCTGCGCGTACATGTCAATGGCGTGCACTGACTCTGATTCAGTGCGCGCGTAGAAGGACGGAGCGTCGTTGCAGAATGGCGGAGAAGAATGTTTGGGGCTTTACTTACCGGTGAGTGCGCCATACTTGGCATAGTGCAAATAAAGAAAAACGAAGAAACGAAGCGCTGAGGACAGGTTACGCCAGGAACGCACTGGACGCGGAAGTGCTGCGCGCACCGCGCGCACGGAACGTCTCTGCGTCTCCGCTCCCAACGGAGCTCCTCCAATGGGGTGGGAGCTGGGCGGAGCCTTGGGGAGATGCTACATTCGTGCTACATGCTAGTTTTCCAAGATCGCCAACCCTAGCTTTAAAATGTTTTATTAAGGTTGAAAAGTTCCTTAGTGTCGCTTTAAAGCTCTGAAAAATAAAAGTGCTCCTACAGTATCTGCTTTTTGTCACTTAAACCAGCGGTTTTCAAAGTGTGAGGCGTATCTCCCCTGGGGGGCGCCAGAGGGCTTCAGGGGAGGCGCAGCGAGCTTTTTGTCCCTGTGCGGCTGCCATACCCCAGCACGGGAGTGTAGAATAAACAGAGCAGTCTGAAGTATTCTGCGAGTCATTTTACTCACAACAGCAGAATATTACACCTGAAAAGAAAGCTCTGACTGAGCACCGTTCCCCCCGGTCCGACGGTACGGGTGAGCACTGGCCTATCCGACACACACATGCACACCTTGTTATCCCCAAATCTGGTTACAAGAATGAGTGTTACAATGTTTCATCAGCAGCCTACGCATTTTTAAAATTTAGTAGTGCATGCGCACCAGAGCACAGCTTATGTGCACCCCTGATTATATTCATTTTTTCCATTTTGATTCCATTTTGATTCCATTTCCATTCAAATATGTTTTTTGACTCTTTCAGAGTCATTGTAGTCAAAACAATGTTAAATCGTTCTAACTAAACCTTTGTAAGGATTCAGATTTTTTTCTCATGTTTTATCTTCATGATGCAGGAAAAGTGACTTATTCACGTTCTGTCAGCCTGATCTCCACATTTGGATTAAATGGAAGAACATTTTTGACCATTTAGCTCAATGATACGGGTACCTTTATCCAAAAATGCTTTGTAAAAAGAACAATCACTTGGAACACATGCTGGTGTGTACACTGTGTGAGCGCCAGATTGTGTGTTTAGTGAAGTGTATCAGTGAGCAGCAGTCAGTTCAGTTTCCGTTCAGTCTGACTGAGGGAGGTTTTTGTACGACGGTTTTTCACTGTGTGAACACAACTTGACTGTTGATCTCATGATAACTCTGACAGTAATAAACTGCAGAATCTTCAACTTGAACTCCACTGATGGTCAGAAAGAAATCAGATTTTGCTCCACCACCTGTGAAACGACCTGGAGTATCTGATGCTGGAGTGTTGGTGTCGTAAATAAGGAGTTTAGGAGGTTGTCCGTCTTTCTGTTGGTACCAGTGTAAATAGTTGCTGTAGACATTCTGACTGGTCCTACATATGATGGTGACGGTTTGTCCCACAGTAGAGCTGACTGCTGCAGACTGAGTCACTGTGACCTGGCCTCTGGACTCTGAGGAGACACAGACAGAAAGAGAAAGCAGCCTCATGGTTTTGTGGGCTTCATTTCAGAGGGACGGATGTTCATAGAGGAGAGGAGTTGGATTCTCTGGACTTTACCTGTGAAGCAGCAGCAGAGGAGAGTCCAGATGAGGACGCAGATCACACTCATGTTTGTGATGAGGAGGATTTCTCTGTCTTCTGTTGTCCTGAAGGACAGCTGTCAGTCATCCAGTCTTCAACTGTCAGGACTATAAACTCTCCCAGAGCACTGGAGCATGGTGCTGCTGATGCAAAGTGGCTCTCTATGGAAATGCTCTGACTGACTCCAACACGAACTTGGATCATTTTCATCAATGATTGTCACAGATTATCATCAATGAAACCTCTGCTTTCATCATGTTTACTTGCATTAAAGAAGACAATGTTTTGCTTGTCAGATGTTTTAATTGAAACAAGAACCATTCTACTATGCACAACTATTATTTCATTGGGCTTTTAGAGAAATTGTGACGAAGGATTGATGGACCCTTGGGTTCATTATTATTTTTATTTAATAATAAATAATATTATTCCAAATTGTGTAATATCTACGTAGGTCCACAGCACATATTGGAGACACGTCACGAGAAACGCCGAGAGAGTGTTACAATGCTACATTTGATCATCTCAGTCTTTCCTGTGGACATATCTTCACGTCATGTGACTGCCGTCTCTTGCTCTGCTTCAATGAAAAACAAGGTGGACATCCCTTCTATGTTTGGTGGAAAATGTTGTATTTTAACACAGATTGTGCACTGTAACAAATTGCTACAAGAAAATTGCCAACTTTGGACAGTAACGTACTATTTTTCATGTAAACATTACTTTACAGTAGAAAATGCGTTCTGGGCAATTTCAATTGTTACCTTTTTCCCTATGGATCACTCATCACACTGTGGAAGCAAACTTTAATGGGAATATTCAAGAGAGTAGTTCTCTCTTTCATTAGAATACTTTGAAAATCATTACATGTGTTTGTATTGTTGCTCTAAAATTCCTGTAGGAATACAGAACTAATTTTCCAAAATAGAAAATAAATTTTAAAAATTTTCTTTAATTTCACATATACAAAGTACAAATTGTCAGTCAAAGAACTGTTGTGTTGTGTTGAATTTGAATCAGCAAGTAAAAGTATTTTTGTAGAGTATGTTTGTTTCACAGTCAGAGAGTGGTGTCTCTCTCCAGTCAGAGGTTTTTGTACAGCGGCTCAATGAGTTTGTATCACTGTGGTACACGTTCGGTGGAGGAACCAGACTGGATGTTGGAAGTAAGTTGATTCTGCTATAAATACTGACAGATAAATATTTCAAATTCATACGTTAAAAATTGTTATGAATAATTTGATATGAGGAAGATAATTTTTTTCTTCATGATTATTATTAATGTGATCAAGTTTTGATCTCCATTGATTTCATGTGGTATAGCACAGCTTTGCCTCACTTTAATTTTTTATCAGCAATATAAGTTTTTAGTTTGAAAATTACACTGAATTAAAAGGTCATCAGGATTAGTTTACAAATAAAGAAAAGAACTGTGACTCTTTAACTGTGCAAAGCTGTGCTATACCACATGAAATCAATGGAGATCAAAACTTGATCACAATAATAATAATCGCCATCGCCGTTCGTGCTTCACTCCCTGCTATTGCCGTCGACGTCTTGCGCTTTTAATGTGTTAATTGACATTAACACCACACACTGCGGCCTCCAAAACATTACCACCGACTTTACGAGGGTGTACCGAAAAGTTCCCGGATTTTGATTGTAACTTTTTATTTCTGACATTTCAAAATAAAACATCACTGTCACCTTCAAAATAATCTCCATCCGCATTAATGCAGCGCTACAGCTGTCTCCCACTTCACGAATGTGTCGTGACACCCGTGCGTAATTGTGCCATTCTGGGCCGGCTGCGATTTTTCTGTCACCTCCTCCACATCTGCAAACCGCCGTCCCTTCAGCTCCTTCTTTAACTTGGGGAACAAGAAAAAGTCACTCGAGGCTACATCTGGCGAATAAGGCGGATGGGAGAGGAGATTCAGCTCATTCTTCACCAGAAACTGCGTGATGCGCAGCGCCGTGTCCGCTGGCGCTCTGTGGTGGTGGATCAACCGGCTCCACTCCGCCACTACGCTCTGCTTCCTCCTCACATCCTCACGGAGCGTCTGAGGACTTCCATGTAGTAGTCCTGATTTACAGTCTGACCTGGAGGGACAAACTCGCTGTGGACGATACCCTGGACAGCCAAGAAGCAGCTCAGCATTGTTTTCACGGCTGAGCGGACCTGACGCGCCGACATCTGGCCCTTTTTAAACCACCCGAACCTCTCATGGACCTGATTCTTCCCCAGAGCATCATCCTTGTAGGCTTGCTGCAACACGGTGAGTGTTTTTGCTGCTGTTTTTTCCCAGCAAAAAGCAGAATTTAATGTTTGCGCTGCTCTGGCTTCCCAGTCAACGTCGCCATTTTGGAAAAAATCGAAGACGCGGCTGCACTCTGTTGCTATAAATAGCGCCTGACAGGCGTCAGTGTAACTCTGGAAGCTCAGCTTTTTCACAGATGCGCACGAAGCTTACCTGCAACACATCTGACGGCCAGAAGTCGAAACTCGTTATTATTAGTATTTTATGACCAGAGTCCGGAAACTTTCCGGTACCCCCTCGTATTTGCTGTCAGTCAATCATGCACAAAAATCACATGAATTTATGGAGTCATAATCTATCAGGTCTGTCTGTGAGCTCCCATAGGTGGCGCTGTAGCACTTATCACAGTCATTCATATATCAATGTAAACAGCATCATGCCCTATATAAGCGATCAAAAAGTCAAATCAGTCGGACCAAGTATGTGAGTGTAGGGAATTTTTATGTATATTTCGTTAGGGTCTTTGCGCCCCTGATGGAAATGAATTGGAACTGGTCAAAGACATTATAGACATTTTTGATCAGTGTCCTCTGCCAGAATTTAGTACAGAGTTTGAAGTGTGTATGTCAAAGTGAGGAGATTGAGGATGGGGGTAAGAGGAGAAGGGGGGTGCAGTTCAGGCAGCCCAGAGTGGACTGGTGTGGCAGGAAAACAAGGCATTTTTGAGGGCTTGTTATGGGGAGACTGAGTGACGGATCAAAAAAAGCTGGCTGATTATTGAAAGTCAATGTGTCGAGATACAGCATGCTGAGTTCGGACTCATTTGGTCCAAACACCTAGGAGTTCAGTTCATTTGAATAATTGGAAGCCAAACGACATTTCCACATAGACAATGAATGGGTTTCAGAGAAGCCTCTGGAGTCAAAACCATGGAAGCTATAGGAAAGAGATTATTGACTTTTCTGATCAGGAGGCCACAAAGGAATTTTCTGTCAAATATGAAAAAGATTGGTAAAAGTATTTTTTTTTAATTGCATTGTAATCTTTGCACACTCCCATAGGTGGTGCTGTAGCATCTATCACAGTCATTCATACATCATTCCCATCCCATCCCAGTGGATGGACTGAGCGCCTAGCATGGCAGGCGCCTCCACCGCTGTGTGAATGTGAGTGTGAATGGGTGAATGTGATATTGCAGTGCAAAGCGCTTTGGGCTCTGTCAATACAGTGTAAAAAGTGTAGTCCATTTACCATTTACCATCAATATAATCAGCATCATGTTGTGTATAATTGATCAAAATTTCAAGACAGTCGGACAAAGTATGTGCTTGTAAGAAACTTTTATGTATTTTTTTGGGGGGTCTTTGCACCCCTGCTGGCCAATGGTTATAAATGCATCAAAATGGTAATATAATTTTTTGCTTGTCTTCAGGCATAGAATGTTACTGCACAGTTTGGTTACTGTGGAAGAATGTTAATATTTTAGGTCTATGGTAGGGGGCGCTATAGCGTTGAGTTGTATTAAACTTTATGATGCATTACATGAGGACCATTATGGCACATAACTGACTGTAATATGAGTGTTCTAGGACAATGTCTGAGCTCGTGAGGGGCTGTCGAAATAACAGGAAATTAAGGCGTTTTTAAACGGCGTGCTGTGAGGAGACCGAGCGACGTATCAAAAAAAGCTGGCTGATTATTGAAAGTCAATGTGTCCAGATGCAGTGTGCCAAGTTTGGGCTCATTTGGAAGAAAGGAAGTAAGAGTTCAGTTCATTTGAAAAATGAAAAGCGAAATGGTGGCGAATTTTGTATCCAAGATGGCCGCCTTCCTGTTGGTCCCACAGATTTTAGCCAAGAGAGTTTTCTGTTTGTCCCCTCATGCTCTGTCACTGGCGTGAATTTCGTGTTCCTACGTCAAAATATGCCCACTCTGTGGGCCATAGGGGTCTGATTGTAGGTGGCGCTGTTGAGCCAGTGTTGATCTGTCACTGTGGAGGTATAAATTTTAGGAAATTTTTTGCCGGGCCGGTCGCGTCAATACCAAAAAACCCACATTCATCTATGTTCAGGGGATCAAAAATGCATTCTCGTGGGACAAAGAAAAGTAATAATAATAATGATAATAATTAAAGCCATCGCCGTTAGTGCTTCACTCCCTGCTATTGCCGTCGACGTCTCGCGCTCGCTAAATCGGCATTAACACCAAACACTGCGGCCTCCAGTCTTTGCACCCCGATGGAAATGAATTGGAATTGGTCAAACATATAGACATTTTTGATCAGTGTCCTCTGCCGAAATTTTTGCCGGAAAAGCTGGAGCACTGGGGGGTGTACCGGCCTGGGGCGGGTGACCGCCCGTGTGGGCCGGCTCTTCTAGGTATGGTCATGGCCCTCTCCCTGGGTGAGGGGGGTCGGCTCTTGGGCTCTTGGGCCCTGGGCTCTCGGCTCTGCCCTCCCCTGGCTTCCTGGGGCCCGGGCTGCGGGGCCGCCAGGGCTCCCGGCCGAGGCGTTCCTCTGCCCTCTTCTGGACCAGAGCGTGGGTGTCTGCCTGGGGGAGGGGATTGGATCTGTGGGAGGGGATGGCCGCCGGCTATCTGGGCCCTGAGGGCCTCTCTGGCCTGCTTCTGGCCTTTGTAGGGGTCAGAGGTCATATATGCATTAACACTATCACTATCACGATAACATTTGCATGATCACGCTGATCTTTAATCACTCTTCACATTCTACTTGTGGAATTAGTTAAATTGTTTTCCTGTGGTGGGTTAGACTAATAGTGATCTGTTGTAGGGAAGGGGGGGAAAAAACACAAAACAAAAAAAAAAGCAAGGTGCCCTTTGTCATACCCTTGTAGTAGTAGTAGCTGATTTTGTAGTGTTTATTTTACAAAAAAAAAAATCATAATAATAATAATCTGTTCGGGTTATGTCAGTCCTGGTGTTAGCTACCGATTTTTTTGTTAGTCTCTCTGTTAATTATAAGTGCTATGGTTATGTGTTGTTCTTTGTCACATGTGATATATCGTATTGGGAATGCAGTGGCGGACCGTGCATTTCACATTAAGACCTTCAGAACAGATCCGCCTGAACCAATCCACCTCTCAGTAACTATCTTGTCTACAAATAAAATCTTATTATGCAGATATGCATATAAAGAGTTGTTGCACAGCAGATAGATACTTGTGCAGCCAGAATAAATGCCTTTGCTGAAGTGCACAAGTCTCCTACTACATCTGTGCACATACAATGAGCATCAACAACTTAATAAAACAGCAATATTATTTAGGAAAAGAGGAACATTTTACTCACCAAAATCCCGATTATTTGAAAACAAAATACATCCTCCTTTCCTTCCTCAAAAAGAGTTCAACTGCTCTGTCATATAGATTATCTGTGCGTTTCAGTTCGATAAAGCCAGGGCTGAAAGTCAACCTTGCCCTGTGGTATTTCTGGCGTGGGTTTTATTTCTCTTCAGGTCTTCTTCTTCTTCTTCTTTGGAATAATTGAGGTAGGCGACCAACAACTTAGGTGCATACCGCCCCCTACTGTATCTCTTGGTGAATGTAAATCGGTGGGCCTGGATCTGCTGTTGTTAGAAGCGAGAAGGCGCTGAGTCGCCAACTCGAAATCTGATTGGTTGAAGCAACTGTCTGATTGGTTGAAGCAACTGTCTGATTGGTTGAAGCAACTGTCTGATTGGTTGAAGCAACTGTCTGTTTGACGCTTCACTTTACTTCACTGCGCCATCAGGAACAGATAGCGAAGGCCTCAGGCAGATTTCTTTGACACTAGCAACAGATGATGCCTTAAATCTGATTGGTTAAATGATTTAACATGAAAAAAACATGTCTGGAAGCAGCGCAACCATGGGAAAACTATGAAAGGAACTGGAACATACCGTTTGGAATCATTTATTAATTATTTATGGACAAAATATAATTTACATCAGTCTGTAATTCAGATAATTCTTAGGCCAGCAGAGAAGGCTTTGCAGGCCCTGATGGCCCACCACTGTGGGAATGTATATATATATATATATATATATATATATATATATATATATATATATATATATATATATATATATACGAGGGGGTACCCAAAAGTTCCCGGAATTTGGTCATAAAATACTAATAATAATGAGTTTCGACTTCTGGCCGTCAGATGTGCTGCAGGTAAGCTTTATGCATATCTGTGAAAAAGCTGAGCTCCCAGAGTGACACTGACGCCTGTCAGGCGCTATTTATAGTATAACAGAGTGCAGCAGCGGTCTGCGCTTTTTCCAAAATGGCAACATTAACTGGAAAGCCAGAGCAGCGCGCAAACATTAAATTCTGCTTTTTGCTGGTAAAAAACAGCAGCAGAAACACTCAGCTTTCTGCAGCAAGCCTACAAGCATGATGCTCTGGGGAAGAATCAGGTCCATGAGTGGTTCGGGCGGTTTGAGAAGGGCCAGATGTCGGCGCGTCAGGTCCGCTCAGCCGTGTAAACGATGCTGAGCCGCTTTTTCACTGCGGTATCGTCCACATTGAGTTTGTCCCTCCAGGTCAAACTGTAAATCAGGACTACTACATGGAAGTCCACAGACGCTCCGTGAGGATGTGAGGAGGAAGCAGAGCGTAGTGGCGGAGTGGAGCCCAGTTGATCCACCACCACAGTGTGCCAGCGGACATGGCGCTGCGCGTCACGCAGTTTCTGGCGAAGAATGAGATGAATCTCCTCCCCCATCCGCCTTATTCGCCAGATGTAGCCTCGAGTGACTTTTTCTTGTTCCCCAGGTTGAAGAAGCAGCTGAAGGGACAGCGGTTTGCAGATGTGGAGGAGGTGACAGAAAAATCGCAGCCGGCCCAGAATGACACAATTACGCACGGGTGTCACGACACATTCGTGAAGTGGGAGACATGGCTGTAGCGCTGCATTAATGCGGATGGAGATTATTTTGAAGGTGACAGTGGTGTTTTATTTTGAAATGTCAGAAATAAAAAGTTACAATCACATTACGGGAACTTTTGGATACCCCCTCGTATATATATATATATATATATATATATATATATATATATATATATATATATATATATATATATACATATATATATATATACACATATATATATATATACATTCCCACTCCTGTGTAATAGCATCTCCACTGCTGAGTCTTGCAAGAAGTTTTCCCTTATTGAGAATGATAGTCATAACCTGTCTTGTGAGTTCAGAGGATGGAGCTTCTTTGTCACAAATGAAACACATTTGGCCTTTAACTTTATCGGGCAAGGAACCATATATGGTAACTTCCACAGGCTTTAAAAATGGCACCCCCTCATCTCTCAAAGGAGGGGCAGAATCATGTGACTTCATCCTGCCAATCAGGGAAGATCAGGCTACATCACAGCACAGTCACGTGGCCTCTGACCAATCACGAGTGAGCCGGTGCATTTTCAAATTCTCCATTTCTCCAGAAGTCCAAATATGCCATCTTGTGGTCACTGCTGAATCCCAAACCACGGTTCTAGCATCAAAATTAGAAATGGTAAGTGAATGAAACTCACTCAGCATGTTATTGAGTAGTTAAGCTGAATGTTAACATAGGTGTCATTTGTGTTGGATTTCTAGAATGTAATGAAATTTTCATGTGAAAAAATGAGACCCCATATTTGATCATATGCCCTGCTCACATAAAACTAGGGCAAGTGCTGGCAAGTCTATTTATAGACATACGCCCAATAACATATTGCAAACCATGCTAATGTATTTTTTCACTAATAATGAATTATAATTTAAGAAAACAGTACTCAATAGTGCAATGGGTGTTTCCACACAATTGTATAAGCTTATACAGTGTTCGAGTGAAAAATGTAAACTTTTCATAGAGATTTTGAAGCCAATAATAGTTAAATATCTATGATTTAGGACTAGTTCATGAAGTTCAGACATTTTTATTACACTTTTATGACATGTTTTGGTGGGTTTTTTCTTAATTTTTTTAAAAAAATGTAAATTATTTTGCAGCACCTGTCTGCTCAGTACTTCTATGGGAAGAGGAGGCTTTCTGTGCCACAGACTGTTGTAGTGCCAGCCCACCCAGCTATCAGTGAGGATGAGGAATCTGACAGCGGAGACAATGACATTGAAGACCCTGACTTCATACCACCCAGCCACGACCTGGACACCTCAGACCTGAGTGACAGTGGTCCCTCTGGTAAGCGGAGGTGCGTGCGGCCTACGGTGGAGGTGCTTGAGGATGAGGACGATGAAGACGATCTTCATGACCACAACAGCAACAGGCATGAAGACGACGACCAGCCAGCACCACAGGCCAAGAGGCCCACACAAGAGAAAAAGTCCACAGCCAGACTGACCACCTGGAAGATGGTTGACCTAAATAACCCACCTCTGCCTGAGTACCAGCACTCTCCCCCTGACTTCGTTGGGACTCCATTTGAGTACTTCAGCAGATACTTCAGCCCCGAAGTTATCAAGCACATAACGTACCAGACCAACTTATATGCAACCCAGAAAGATGTTAACACCACTTTCACCACCACTGAAGATGAGATGCTGAATTTTCTGGCTATCCTGATCTACATGGGAATTGCTGAGCTGCCTTCAATCGATGACTACTGGGCAATGGACACCAGGGTCCCTCAAGTTGCAAATCTCATGTCATCTAAGAGATTCAGGCTGATGAGGAGGCTTGTCCACTTCAACGACAACACTCAGATCCCTGGCACTGTTGACAGATTCTTCAAGATCCGGCCACTGTTCAGCTTCCTGAATACTGTCTTCAGGAAGGAGCCACAAACCCCCAAGCAGTCTGTGGATGAAGTCATGGTTGCCTACAAAGGCAAGACAGCTGGAAACCTAAGGCAGTACATCAAGAATAAGCCAGACAAATGGGGATTCAAACTGTTTGCCAGAGCTTCTGAGGATGGCTTCATTCATGACATGGTGCTGTATCAATGTATCAGGGAAAGACGACATTGGAAGCTCATGGTGTTCCTCTCATGCCTATACAAAAAACCTTGGGTGCCACCAGTCAGATAGTCTCTGTCCTGGTTAGTACTATATCCCTCTCTACCACCACGGCCATCTTTGCAGACAACTTCTTTACCAGCCTGGAGTTGGTGCGGTACCTCAAGGACAAGAACTGCAGGTACACAGGGACAGCCAGGGACAACAGAATAGGGAAACCCCCACTCAAGTCCATCAAGGAGATGGAGAAGAAGGCTGTTCCTCGGGGTACCTACAGCTACGTCACCAGTGATGATGGGATACTGGCCCTCAGATGGAAGGACAACAAGACTGTCACTCTGCTGTCCACAGATATTGGAGTGGAGCCCATGTCCTCAGTCCACCGTTACTGCAGTGAGACCAAGCAGAAGGAGGAAGTGAGCTGCCCCGCTGTCATCAAAAGCTACAATTCCAGCATGGGAGGAATTGACAAGAGTGACATGCTGGTTCATCTCTACCGCAGCCCCATGAAATCGAAGAGGTGGTACATGCGGCTGTTTGCATATGCAATTGATGTCAGCCTCACAAATGCCTGGGTGATCTACAAGCGAGACTGCAAGGCTCTTGGTGTGGATGGCCTGTCACTGAAGAACTTTAGGATCCAGGTTTTCAGGTCTGCCAGCACCCGGAGGCCAGTCATGTCTCGCCCACGAAGGAGCTCAGCATTTCAAGCAAGCCTAAGCACCTCTGTCGATGTTCCTAAACCTGTGAAGGGACACCGCAGCCACACCCCGGATCATCTTGTTCGGTTTGACCTGTCCCTCTTCCATGCTCCTCTCCACACCACCCGCCAGACCTGCAAGCACTGCAGCAAGAAGGGACACATCTTGAGGTCAAACATCCTCTGCAGGGTCTGCAAGGTCCACCTGTGCCTCAATGCTGACCGCAACTGCTTCATCAAGTACCATGAAGCAGTTGCCTAGGTGACTGGACCATAATTGACTTTGACAGGTGATCAGAGTCGTCTTGTTTGAAAGCAGGTTTCTGTATGACTGCATTCTTCTGTTGCTGAGTTTGATGTTTACAAGTTGTGAGATAAGTGGAAACTTTGGAAAGTGCACTTTTTTGTATTTCTGAAAATGTTTACATAAGTAGTTTGAAATTGCTCTCACTATTTTTTGGTTTTGCAGTAACTTACTGCCGTTCTTTTTGCACTGTATCGTGTGTATGATATTTTGACACAAATGTCAGAAGTTCTGTAAAACATATGTCTGCCTGATGATTTGGAAATAAATGCTCTTCATCTTTCCAAGTGTATTTTTTACAATAATTTATTCACATATTATTTGAAATATTTTTTACCCCAGGCTGGCGAGGAACCGTATATGGTAACTTCTTTGACTTTGATTTGCAGCCTGAATCTGAAACTTTTTTAAAAAGTCAAAAAAAGAAAAAATGTCCTCTTATGTCCCCCAATAACACTCTAGAGTTGAAATTTTAAATTTCCAAGTATTTCAATGAGTGCCCAATAAAGGGTTAAGGCTAGTTCTACACAGCTTGGTCTGGCATTCCACTGGCTGAGCACTCTCTGTTCTTCTTTTTGTGGCTCTCTCCAGTTTAGTGTTGTTGAACATAACGCGACAAATTTGGTGATACTGCGCCTTGTTCCTCCTTAGAGTTTCTTCAATGCCACCACCATCATCAAGTCTGGCTGGATCCAGAGTAATAGGCATATCATTCATTGCGTGAAAGAGGGGAATATATGTCGCAATCATAGTGTAGCCATCATGTTGTTGTGGTTGTTGTGCACGTGGTGACTTGAGCTCTTCACCATTGTTCTTTTGGGAAAGACAACACTTGCTCCAGTCAGTCTGGAATTTAGATCATCCTGGATCTGTATTTGCCATCTTGATGAATGGTAATCAAGGTATCACAGTACAATAATTATCTGTATTCAGTGAATCAAGGCCGAGTCGTTATCCTTGTACCAAATTGCACAATACACAATCATGCACAATAAGGTATGGGGTACGATTAGGGAAGAAAAATATATGACCTACATCTAGCCCGATCATTCATTCAGTATTATTTAAGTCCTGTGCGATCTGTACACCATCCGGGTAAGTCCATGAACAAGTCATGTTAGCCCCCTTACCCTTGGCTCAGCTCTCCTGTGCTGGCACACCCTGTCAATTCAGGCACGGCTGACTGACTAAATATCTATGTTAAACGACATGTAATCAACACTAGTTAACTGATGCAGGGCTTGTTAGACAGCAATTGGGACACATTATTTAGCTACACCAAACAAATTATTCAGCTGATACTGAACCCCATGCTGAGTTTCACAGCAGTGGTGCCACCAGTGTGCCCTGGCTGTGCTTTGGCATCTGCTCTGTTAACGAACCGAAGGGTCCATCATTTGTTTGTCACAATTTCTCCAAAAGCCCAGTGAAATAATAGTTGTGCATAGTAGAATGGTTTTTGTTTCAGTTAAACCATCTGACAAGCAAGACAGTGACTACGTTTACATGCGCTCAATATTCAGGTTAAGGTCAATATTCCGGTTTCTGAATCATTTGGAATAACCCGTTTACATGCTTAAACAGACAGAGTTACTCCTGTTTACATGATCAGGGATATCCCCTTTCAAACCGCGGAGCACAGATGACGCCATGACTGCATTTGCACTTTATGCCACTAGGTGTGCTGTTTGCATGTTCAACCTTATTTTACACAGACACCACAGAGGAAGAAGGGCGCCGCAGGCTCTCTCTGCATGTTGTTAGAAAAAAAGTAAGCCAGCGAGACGTGGTAATATGTTTAATAATGCGATGCACCATTTTTTTCAGTAAAAGAGAAGAACTGAATGATCGTTTTGGCACATTTTATTTACTTAGTAGCAGTTAAACTGTGTCACAAGTAGTTCCTGGACTCAAATGACCGAGATTCCTTGCGGGTAGAACATGCGCAGAGCAGTATTCCATGTCCCTTTCGACCGGGATATTCCGATACGCGTTTATATGACCAGAAATTCAGGTTAGAAAAGGAGTAACCCAGGGGTAATATTCAGGTTTTTAAAAACCAGAATATGAGCATATTCAGGTTTTTGCACGTGTTTACATGGCTGTGCGCAACCGGGTTATTGCTAATATTCTGGTTAAGAAAGGGTTATTGACTGCATGTAAACGCACCCATTGTCTTCTTTAATGCAAGTAAACATGATGAAAGCAGAGGTTTTGTTGATGATAATCTGTGACACTCATTGATGAAACTGATCCACGTCCCTGCTGGAGTCAGTCAGAGCATTTCCATAGAGAGCCACTTTGCATCAGCAGCACCATGCTCCAGTGCTCTGGGAGAGTTTATAGTCCTGACAGTTGAAGACTGGATGACTGACAGCTGTCCTTCAGGACAACAGAAGACAGAGAAATCCTCCTCATCACAAACATGAGTGTGATCTGCGTCCTCATCTGGACTCTCCTCTGCTGCTGCTTCACAGGTAAAGTCCAGAGAATCCAACTCCTCTCCTCTATGAACATCCGTCCCTCTGAAATGAAGCCCACAAAACCATGAGGCTGCTTTCTCTTTCTGTCTGTGTCTCCTCAGAGTCCAGAGGCCAGTTCACAGTGACTCAGTCTGCAGCAGTCAGCTCTGCTGTGGGACAAACCGTCACCATCATATGTAGGACCAGTCAGAACCCCAGCTATTTACACTGGTACCAACAGAAAGATGGACAACCTCTTAAACTCCTTATTTACTACACCAACACTCTAGCATCAGATACTCCAGGTCGTTTTTCAGGCAGTGGAGCAAAGTCTGACTTCTCTCTGACCATCAGTGGAGTTCAAGTTGAAGATTCTGCAGTTTATTACTGTCAGAGTTATCATTCTATCAACAGTCAAGATGTGTTCACACAGTGAAAAACCGTCGTACAAAAACCTCCCTCAGTCAGACTGAACAGAAATTGAACTGACTGCTGCTCACTGATACACTTCACTGAACACACAATCTGGCGCCCACACTGTGTACATACTGGCATGTGTTCCAAGTGATTGTTCTTTCTTCAAAGCATTTTTGGATAAAGGCACCCATATCATTGAGCTGCATGGTAGTGAGCAGGATTACTATTGCAACAACACATCATCAGTAGGGTAAATCTAACCTGTCTCACGACGGTCTAACCCCAGCTCACGTTCCCTATTAGTGGGTGAACAATCCAACGCTTGGTGAATTCTGCTTCACAATGATAGGAAGAGCCGACATCAAAGGATCAAAAAGCGACGTCGCTATGAACGCTTGGCCGCCAAAAGCCAGTTATCCCTGTGGTAACTTTTCTGACACCTCCTGCTTAAAACCCAAAAAGTCAGAAGGATCGTGAGGCCCCACTTTCACGGTCTGTGTCTGTTGTCAGATTTAATCTTAATCTGAAATCATCCTGTTTGGTCCCTCAAATCCCACCACTCCCAAACACAATGCCTTTGTCCTCCCTGACACAAACATCAAACTATCGGTCAGAAACTTCACTGTCATCTTTGACTTAAACTTGTTTCTGCATCTTTACAATAAATCAGATGTCTTGGACTTAGACTATGACTTAGACTATGACTTCCTTTATTTGTCATTTCGCAATACATAGCAATGCACTGTCCATCCATCCATCAATTTTCCACCGCTTATCCAGGACCGGGTCACGGTTGCAGCAGTCTAAGGAGAGATGCCCAGACTTCCTTGTCCCCAGACACTTCCTCCAGCTCTTCCGGGAGGATCCCAAGGCCTTCCCTGGCAAGCCGAGAGACTTAGGGCTCTAACTTCGTAGACTCCGCCGAGTCCGCCCGCTGTCAGCGGAGCGTAAAGTGTGCCGGCGGATAAAGTCAACGGGGCGTGTCCAGAAAATTGTCCTAATTTCGTGAACCAGGCGCAGTCACGCCTCCATCCCGCCCACCGGCGCAGGTGGCGCAAGAGGGAGGAGAGAAAGTGGGTTTAACCCAGCTGAGCATAATTTGACCAATCAAATGAACACCTCTCCTTTTTTTCAAATGCACTGCAGCGAAGGACACTGCTATATTAACATGATGAAATACATTTTATTTCCTGGCCTCAATACTAAACCATAGTGGAGCAACAATGTATATGACTGTATTTTGAAATAAATAATCTCTTGAAGAGCTTGGGGAGCCAGACAAATGAAATAGAAATGCAGACACCCTGCATTTAGAGGCTACATAAAGACTTTGTAGGGAAAGGGAAAATCTGTTTTTATTTGTGTGCATCATAACTCTTAAAGATACATTTGGGAAAGCACAAAGAATTACAGGTGTCTGTGCTCCTATCACTCAGCTGCACAGCGCAGCTGGGTGAGTTTAGGACTGCTGGTTCAGCTGTCATCCAGATCAGTGTCCTCTGAAATGATTCCCTATAATTCCTATCACACACATGGCATTCCGGCCATCCCAGAGGAAGGATAATCAATTATGAGAGAATGGTGGCGACACCTGCTATCTGCTCCGTCCTCCGCTCTGCTTCACGTGTTGCCAGCATTCTTACACCCCCTCCAAAGGCCGCTATGGTCAGCCAGACCGTCATACATATGCAGTGTTTTTGCGCAGGAGCACACCAACAGGTTGCTTTTCTGTAATCTAATGCATTAGAAATTAAGATAAAGAAACAAAATATTAAGTCAAGACGATCAGCAAAACTTTTAATGCCTCATATCTGCTCTATTAATGCCTCAAATCAGGTTTTAAAATTTATTGAACTTTTAACAGTGCGCATTTGCGCAGCGTACCTCTCACTCACACTCCGAGCACTCGTTTCCCTGATACACAAGCACACATATGCCAACACACACAAAACAGTTGTATTATTAACCGTCAATAATAATCAAGAACATATTAAAGTTAGTAAAATAAGTCTCCCTGGCTGCGCACCAGGACGGACACCCCCCCACACGGTCCTGTCCTCACCCTGCTCATTTGATTCTGGGACTGCAGCCTCGACAGGACAAAGGTATTTATTCAGAAAATATGTTCGTTCTAAAATTAATTTTTGGAAACGAAAAATACATGGTTTGCTGTACTTTGATGGAGGATATAATATTTTACCCGAATCTGTATTTGGCACCTCTGGAGACGCTGGGCCAGTGCCCCTGCTGTCAATATCGTTTTCACTGTTGTGTTGAGATTTATTACATTAGTTTATTTTTATTTTTTTTACTCCATTTTATGTTATTATTATTTAGTTGTAAACTGACAGTAGCCTACAGTAATTCTCTGTACCTGGAGGTGACGCATGAGCGCTTCATGCGCCACTGCAGGTTCTACGCTGGACTGTACAGCAGCTGGAGGTCGATCCGGCATTTTTGGGGCAGGATTACATTTGTTTCGCTGTTTGGCCCGCGGCTGTTCTGACTCTGATTCAGAACTTTCCTCCTCTTCACTCCAGTCAAGCTCGCTGATGTCCGACACGTCTCTGCCATCCGATTCCCCCTCACTTACCCCCTGTATATTTGCTAAAGCTTCTTCCACTTTATATCTCTTATTTATGCCTGTTTTTATTGTCTTTCTTTTAGGATTTGGTTGATATTTTTGGCCGTCTGTCTGATTGTCTGCTGTCAGAGCTAGCCCCTGTTCAGATGCGCGCATATGAACCAAAACAAATCAATAGCAGAAAAAAAAAAAAAAACAGCCCCGTGAAGTGCGTCTTTTTTATCAGCGGTCTGTGAGACGCTGTTGGCCTCTGGAGGTATAAATGCTTTGTAATATTATGTGTGTCATTGTTAGGACCTTATTTGCTTCAGAAAAAATACAAGACAAATATTTAGGAAAATTCAAAGAATTAGAGGACAGGGGAATTATTCTAACAGATTTATTTGAATTCTAAAAACCCAAACGGTCTGTCAGACCGTCTTGGATGTTCTGGTGTTAAAGAAGATAATAAAAACAATCATGTGCTTCTTGAGCGATTTTGTGTGTCTTTCATGACACTGAAGCTGAAACCCTGCCTCTGAGGTTTTCTTAGACCAATTATCATCAGATCATCAGCTCCCCAGCCTGCTCACACCTTCTGCACTAAACTCTCACTGCGCCCAGCTGATTGTCGACCCCTCCCCCTGGTGCGCGGCCACGCCCATCTCGGCGCAAGTGCAGCAGACCGGTCAGAAACCCTCTTCTGCACCTGTCGAAACTAGGAAAGCACTGCCTCCGCCGGTGATCAACGCCAAGTTGCGCCGTTAAATTAGAGCCTATAGTCTCTCCAGCGTGTCCGAGGTCATCCCCGGGGCTGTCCCGGAACACCTCCCCATGGAGGCGTCCAGGAGGCATCCTAAAGAGGTGCCTGAGCCACCTCTGCTGGCTCCTCTCAACATGGAGGAGTAGCGGCTCTACTCCGAGCTCCTCCCTGGTGACTGAGCTCCTCATCCTATCCCTAAGGGAGCATCCAGCCACCCTACGGAGGAAGCTCATTTCAGCCGCTTGTATCCAGGATCTTGTCCTTTCGGTCATGACCCAAACCTCATGACCATAGATGAGTGTGGGAACATAGATTGACCGGTAAATCGAGAGCTTTGCCTTTCGGCTCAGCTCCGTCATCACCATGATTGACCGATACAATGACTGCGTCACTGCAGATGCTGCACCAATCCGTCTGACAAGCCAGAGCTCCTAAACTCAGCCTTGGAGAAAGTGGGTCTGAATGGAGGAATCCAGGAGCGATAACAAACTCCAATTTGATGCATTCATCTTCATCTCCACCAGTCCTGCAATAACCCCAATGTTTTAATTCATCTCAATTATTAACCATCACGAAAGAATGGGGGAAAAAAAAAAAACCCAAAAAAAACCTTTCCGCTGACTCCGTGCCTTCAGAGACAGAGTGGACGTATAATGAAACTTTTCCTAATCAAAGCTCAACATGTTTTTATTCTGATTTAAACAATCAAATATGTGGACAAAAAGAATGATTTAAGACATTTGGTGATTTAAAAAAGCATCCTTTATTTGACACGGACTGCTAATAACTTTATTCTACTGCTCCACTCGGAACTCAAAAGTCAGAAAAAAACACACACACACACAGAGATTAAAAAGTGGAATTATTATCAAATGTGGAGGGTAAATGATAAGAAAATGATCTGAAACTGTTTCCCACTTCTATACTGGAACATTTAAATTTTCTGACAAAGCGCTGACAGTCTGTGCTCGTGCGCGGGGGGCTGACAGAGCGATACCGATGTGAATGAATGAACTGAATGAATGAATGAGTTCTCAGTCACGTTGGACGACGCGAGATTTGGAGGAGTGAGGAGCCGATTCTCGGCTGAAGAATCTGCTAGTGTGTGGTCTGCTCCAGAGCGACACCACACACTAGATGATCAGGAGAGGAAGATTGGGTGCGATCGGTCCTCTGTTGTCTTGTAGTGTGTGGTGTCTGAATCGGGGAAGATTGAAAAAATCCTGTCGTGTGTGGCGGCCTTTAAGGTCAAATACAACATGAAACAGCACAAACTTGAATAATTATCAAATTATATATAAGTGATGAGTGGAAAAGAACTTTTGTTTCTTCAAGAATGCACACAAAAGCAGGAAGAAGGCACAGAAAGTCCACACAGCTTTGTAAAGCCTGGTCCATGCTTCACATGTCCTCAAGAGTGCATGTTGCACATTGGTCCCTGTGACGTAAAAATCGCCATGAATTCCTGTCCACTGGGGTGGATCCGCGCCTACACGCAGCCCAAATTTTGTGACCTCGTTGTGCGTACATGCCGGTCATGCCGGTATACGCATGCGCCAGAGCGCCACAGCAAAACCAACCATAATGGAAGCTAACTTTGAAAAGTGACTGTGCGAAGCTATCAGGCTGTAGCTCCGTCTACAAATACACCCAGTGAGCGAAAAACTTGTGGACGGAGAGAGCAGACTCTGTCGGGAGGAATGAGAAGGTCTGTTGACAGAAATGAAAGTATCGAATCGCTGGGGTGCCACCCACGCAATTCAGAAAACAGAAAAAAAGGCTAGATAAACTAAATGATAATATACTCACAATGTGTGTGCTTCCTTTTATATAAATAATTGGTAATGAAGGAGCAGTTAAACAGTCTGGAGTGCCGGAAAAGCTTCTCGAGGATGCATGGATCAGTGCACATGCGTGGAACACGCACAGCTGAGCCCAAGATGTAGGGCACATGCACATATGCTCCAAAGCGGACGCAAACATGTGAAGCATGGACCAGGCTTAAAGGGGAACAGTCGTTTTTACAATCTGGACCTTATTTCACATTCGTAACAACAACATTTACTCATTTTTCTTTACTAATGTCTAGAGTTGGCTCGAGTGTTATAAACTTGTTCCTACTCCTTTTGAGCAACAGTGTACAGAATATTTTACTGTTTATGTACAACTCTTGTTATTGACAGATATACTTGTATCATCCTTTGTTGTTGCTCAAATGAACTAAACAGTAAACATCCTAGCCTCTAGACATTAGTAAAGAAAAAAATGAATAGCATTAGCATCACGTTACCTCGAACTGTCCTCCTCCGACAGTCGCTGGAATGGCATTCTTTTTGAGGTTCATTCACACTGCATCTTCTGGCCTTCATTTCTTTCCTGAACTGGGAAGAAGTCCTCCGATGTGAAGTGGGCACTACACACCCGATAATCCAAACGTCGTAAAGTTTGAACTTTGATGCTGGAGTCCATGTTGAGCGCTATTAGCCATAGCTTCAATAAATCCCGGTCACGAAGTGGGAGCCTGTGAGCTCAATGACGTCCAGCTTGTCATTTTACTTTCACAACAAGGAGATATGCACACTCGAACCATTATACCAAAGTTACAACCAGCTGAAAATAAACTCTGTCTAAAAAAGCCGATCGAGATGCCGTGGTCTGACTACAGAGCAGAGACGCTACTTCCATGTAAACAAACAGAATGAATGTGCGCCACGGCGCAGTGTGATGACATCATCACTTCAGAGTTCCCGGAGAGTTGCTCAATCTAGCCGGTTTACAGACTTCCCAATAGCGCTAAGTGATGCTGAGTTAATAAATTTACATGTATCTACCACCCCACAACAAACATAAAAGAAAAGAGCGTCTGTAATGGCTGCGTGTCGGTGCCCTGCCCGCTGCCATTATATGGATATGGGAGCATCTAATTATCTCCGAACCAACTGCAAATCACACGAAAGTCAAACGGGTGAGTAAATGTTGTTGTTACGAATGTGAAATAAGGTCCAGATTGTAAAAACGACCGTTACCCTTTAAAGTTTCCTTACAGAAGTGGTCTGCAGCTGTAGTGTGGTTGGACATGTCCAGACTAGTTCAGGCTGTACTTATCAGGTCATCAGCAGGCGGTGCTGTTGGACCTTTTATCAGTAGGGCTTTCTCACACAGCCACCCGCAAATCTCTGTCTTGAGGACATTTGCACTTCAAGAGAAAGTCCCTCACCTTGTGTTATCCTCTGAGTCACTGATCCTGGGCAACTGGTTGAGTTGGGCAACAGGTCGGACGTAGATTTTGTCTTTAACCTAGACAGTGGCTGTTCTGATGTTTCCCTCTGCTCCAGGGTGGATCTTGACAACTTTGCCAACTGGCCAGAGTGCTTGTGGGAGCTGTGGATCAACGATGAGGACCGCCTTGCCCACAGTCTCCACAGCTTGTCTCTGTCAGTCCATCAGGGCTTTCTCACATGTGCTCACAAGAAACTTGACAGCATTGTCTTTGACCATTCTTTTATTTAAAGAAGACAAATTCCCAATCAGCGTAGCCAACAAAGTAATAAATTATAAACAAATGCAAAAAATAAATGGACATATGAAATCCAGCCAATACAGCTGACATGAAGAATAAACGATAGACAAAATCAAACATCAAGCTTCTTTCAGCAGAGGTCACTGTAATAGGGAAACTGGCACAAATTCTCAGTTGAGATAGATTTCTGTCAGCTTCTTCTCATGACGGTGTTGCTGAGGTGGAGACACCAGGAGCAGCACTTGATTCTGCCGCATCACTGGTGGAGTGTGTTGCTGAGGTAGAGGTACTCGTGGGCAAAGGCACGGCCACCAAGCGCTTGCATGTGGGCCCCAACCTCGGGCCTGGCACCAGGGTGGGACCTCAGCTACGCCATATCGGGAAACGTCACGATCCTTGCTTTCATTTTTCTCACTGGGGCTTTTAACCCAGTCTGGGCTCTCAGTCTGGCCTGTCATCCAGGACCTGGTTGCCGACATCAATGCTCAGGTCCCCCCTGAGCAGATGTGTGGAGGGCTGCTGCTGACAGGATCCTTATGGACCACCTTGCCACGGCTGTGTGGCTCATCTTCGCTGTGAAGTCCCCAGTCTGCTGCACCCTCCCACATGGAGCTGAGACCAGCCGGGTCCCCACGCTCGTGGAAACCAGGACATCCTCAAAGGGCTCCCCACTCCGTTCTGCCATGCCTCCCCATGTGGAACCCGGACCTACGGAGTCACCAATGGTGCAGTGTTCGTGGACACCGGAACACTCCCACTGCACCCCGGTCTGCTGCGGCATCTGGCCTGCTGGAGCTGGGACTGGCGGAATCACCACCGAGGCACCAATGAGACACAAAGTGCTTTACAGGATTTAAAACAAATATCAGGACAGAATAAATAAAAGCACAGCTACACATTCACCACAATCACACACACACACACACACACACACACACACACACACACACACACACACATTCCCACTTTCATGACTTACTTTTGGGAGACATGGCACTGAGTGTCATGGAACACAAGACCAATAGTATTGATATAACCTTTTTTGTCTTTGATCACACATCTCAATGTTTATTGAAATCACTTTCTGAATGAGATTATTACTGTGAAAATACTTAAAGCTTATATATTTTTTTTTCCATGTTGATTCCATTTTCATTCAAATGTTTTTGGGTGGTGGGATTTGAGGGACCAAACAGGATGATTTTAGATTTGGATTAAATGGGACAACATTTTTGACCATGCAGCTTAATGATACGGGTATCTTTATCCAAAAATGCTTTGAAAAAAGAACAATCACTTGGAATTAATGCCAGTATGTACACTGTGTGAGCGCCAGATTGTGTATTCAGTGAAGTGTATCAGTGAGCAGCAGTCAGTTCAGTTTCTGTTCAGTCTGACTGAGGGAGGTTTTTGTACGACGGTTTTTCACTGTGTGAACACTCTCTGACTGTTGATCTCATGATAACTCTGACAGTAATAAACTGCAGAATCTTCAACTTGAACTCCACTGATGGTCAGAAAGAAATCAGATTTTGCTCCACCACCTGTGAAACGACCTGGAGTATCTGATGCTAGAGTGTTGGTGTTGTAAATAAGGAGTTTAGGAGGTTGTCCGTCTTTCTGTTGGTACCAGGCTAAATAGCTGGAGCTGTAGACATCCTGACTGGTCCTACATATGATGGTGACGGTTTGTCCCACAGCAGAGCTGACTGCTGCAGACTGAGTCACTGTGACCTGGCCTCTGGACTCTGAGGAGACACAGACAGAAAGAGAAAGCAGCCTCATGGTTTTGTGGGCTTCATTTCAGAGGGACGGATGTTCATAGAGGAGAGGAGTTGGATTCTCTGAACTTTACCTGTGAAGCAGCAGCAGAGGAGAGTCCAGATGAGGACGCAGATCACACTCATGTTTGTGATGAGGAGGATTTCTCTGTCTTCTGTTGTCCTGAAGGACAGCTGTCAGTCATTCAGTCTTCAACTGTCAGGACTATAAACTCTCCCAGAGCACTGGAGCATGGTGCTGCTGATGCAAAGTGGCTCTCTATGGAAATGCTCTGACTGACTCCAACAGGGACTTGGTTCACTTTAATAAATGAGTGTCACACGACCAGATTATCATAAATGGAAACTATGCTTTAATCATGTTTACTTGCATTACAGAAGACAATCTGTTGCTTCTCAGATGTTTTACTTGAAACAAGAACCATTCTGCTATGCACAACCATTATATCACTGGTCTTTTGGAGAAAGTGTGATAAATGAATGATGGACCCTTCTGTTCATGATTTAAAGGTTGAAGTCTGAAGTACAAAGTTTTCTCCTTTTCCCTTTTGCAGTGAAACCTGTCTGTTCCATGGTTCACCAGTGATGTCTATCTGTTGTCTTGGTTACAGTGTTCAGATACGGATGTGAAACATTTCCGAGCAGTTTCATTCAATCTCAGAACAAACTGCAGGAAGCTTCTTCAGCTGCAGGCTGCAGAAGGGAGTTTGACTTCTCTTATGAAAGAGTGGGAGGACATCCTGTCAGGGTGGACTCTGACCTGGAGGATATATTTCAATCATTGCTGGATGTGATATTGGTGTAGAGATTTTAACAACATGAAAAATCAATAGTATTGATATTTACTTTGACTTCTTTGGATTCTATTTGGATACAAACAGAGGTTAAAAAATATTGTTTTATTTACAGTCCTTTGACTGAAAACACTTTTGGAATAAAACAATTACCGTATTTTACGCACTATAAGGCGCACATAAAAGCCTGTAATTTTCTCAAAATCCAACAGAGCGCCTTATAATTCGATGTGCCTTTTTTGCGGGAATTACAGTAATCACCCTGATCACATGAGCAAACAACCCCTGCTTGCTAAGCTGCTAAGCTACCTAGTTTAAACAGAACAGCAAACATGAAGCTTCAGGCACATTCTCCACTCTCCCAACTGCGGCGCATGGCACGTGGCTGCACAGCCGGCCGATGTGGGAAGCGGCTGGACGCCGGGCGGCAGCCTGCACGCTGCGACTCAGAGAACGGCCGGCCCCTGCCTGGCAGCCCACCCGCCGGGATGCCGGAGCGACTGGCTGGCTGCGGCTGAGCTGTCGGTGGGGCACTTCACTCAGGAGACCGCAGCTGGCTGAACCCCGGTGACCAAGCGAGTTAGACCAGTCGTGGCCGCTCTGAGCTGCATATCCGTGAAGAGGAGCGATCCTCAGTCAAAATCGTTTTGATATGTTGCTTTACTCACACATTTCAACTGCGAATGTAACCACCTAGACTGCCAATATGTATTTCGCTCATACTATTCTATACATCCTATGCGCCTTAAAATGTGGTGCACCCCATGTATGAAATTTTTTTTTTATAAAAACCATTCATTGACTGTGCGCCTATTAATCCAGTGAGCCTTATAGTGCCGAAAATACGGTATTATGAAATGACTTAGAACTGAATTTTATTGAACATTTTGATTTGAATATTTTTTAAGACTCTTTCACACTTGTTAAAAGTTAAATCTGTCTATCTGTAACTTTTTATTGATTCATATTCTCATTTTTTATCTTCATGATGTCATAAAAGTGAGTTTTAAGGAGCTTTTTGACAGGCCAGTGTCACTCCACATTGGATAATACCTACATAGGTCCACAGTACATATTGGAGACAAGTGACGAAAAACACCTAGAGAGTGTTACAATGCTACATTTGATCATCCCAGTCTTTCCTATGGACATATCTTCAGGTCATGTCACTGTGTCTCTCTGCCTGCTCTGATGAAAAACATGGCGGACATCCCTTCTATTTTTGGTGGAAAATGCAAGAAAATTGCCAACTTTGGACAGTAACGTGCTATTTTTCATGGAGACATTACTTTACAGTGGAAAACGATGCATTCTGGACAATTTTAATTGCCACCTACCGTTTTCCCTATGGATCTCTCATCACACTGTAGAAGCAAACTTTAATGGGAATATTCAGGAGAGTAGTTCTCTGTTTTAAAAACAGGGGTGCACATAATATTTTTTGTCTAGTTCTCAGGGGAGAACCTTGGGTTGTTGCTTGGTCCTCACATTTTTAGGCTGTGTTCACACCGAGTTGAGTCGAGCCAAGACCCCTTTTGGGAAGTGTGAATTTGTAAATCAGCCTCCTCATGAATAACTGAATCGTGTTCTCACCGGCGTCGAACCGCAGGAGCGTCAAACCAGACAGAAGCAAGGAAGGAAACGCGATACTTGTTCCAAAATAAGTGATTTCAAAATAAAAGCTGTGTCGTGTTTTTGCCTTAATTTTCTATTTTTTTTTTATTCTTCTGGTAGAATACAGAACAAACAACGTGGTGTAGTCATTATACGCATTAGAAATCAACGGTTTTGTACCTCGTCACTGCAGGAAAGTCAAACAACTCAAAAACTGCACAAAACAGCTCTCTGACCGGAGCGGCTCAGTGTTGCCAGATTGGGCAGGTTTCTGCCAAAATCAAGCTTCTTTATTGAACATGTCTGACGGGTTGATGAAATGAATATGTGTTTATGAAGTGTTTTTTTAATTATACAAATACAGTTTTAACGTGCATTTTCAACTGAGATGGCGGTTTGGGCTGCTTTCTATTGAGTTAAACCGGTTTATGGTGCAAGATCGACATATCTGGCAACCTCCTCCAGTGGACTGCAGAGACACCGCAGACGGTGCTGCGGTGATTCCGTTCTGTAGGCAGAACGCAGCCAGAAGAACGGCTGTTCTGTTGTACATGATTTTTCTGCAGACCATACAAATCGTCGACTTTCAGAAGGAAGCACAGGCTCTCCGCCATGCTCGACGTGCGCGCTTAGAATAACAGTCCGTGTCATGCGTTACGGAAACCCCACATGGACAAAAGTGTGGCAAACAAGGAAAGCTGGCTGGACCCGGGGAGCGACCGTGTTCTCACCGCATGTAGATCGAGCCGGTGCCGACCTCGGACCACCTCCTCGAGGCGGCCCCGGCTGGACCCACAAGTAGGTCGCTCCAACGTGAAAAACGTGTTCACACTGTCGCTACCGGGTCCACCACGTCATTTATGTCGAGCCAATGCTTTGGTGTGAACACAGCCTTAAATACATTTTTTTCTCATGCCTACCTACAGGAAGAACAAAATAGAGGTGTAATAGAGAAAGTGTTAAAATAGAGACAGTGTTACATAGCCTGCTTTAATTTCAACTGAAAACGAAGAGAAGCAGTGCAACAGAATGTCTGAAACCTTGTAACTTTCACAAAATACTATGGTGTTTAAAGCTCTGAAAAATAAAAGTGCTCGTGCAGTATCTGCTTTCTATCACTTAAAGGGGCCGTATCATGCTTTTTTGGCTAGTCCAAACCCTAGAAATGGCATTAACATGGTAATAGTTTATTTTTGGCACTAAGGACAAGTCATTTTGTGCAAAACAAAAGATTTTCTGGGGCTAATTCTGAAACCCGGAAGAGAAAACGCTCTGTTTCACTCAAAATCCCGCCTCTCCCCCTGTGGACTTTGACTGACAGCGTACTTCAACCAATCAGCGCTTCAAAACAAATAGCTCTAGCTTCTCTACATGCATAGACATGCAAAAACGTCTTTTCCTGTGAGAAACTCACGAAGCGCAGACCCTTCAGACTGTTGCTCTTGCTTGACTGTTGCTTTCAGACGACGGTCAAAGTTTATCTCCCTAATCAGAGTTACAAAAAGCAGCATTGCCGAGGGCCTGCGGAAGGGGGGCTCAGGGGAGCCATCTTCTCCGTGTGATGTCAATGTGGGAAACAGAGCTTTTTCACGGGTGCGGGAGGGGCTACCTCTCTGAGCAGCAGAAACACGAGGAAAGCTCAAACACGCAGGCACGAAGGAAAAAAATGCTTTGGGGGTGTTTTTGATGAGTACATAACTATATAACAAGGTTAAAACATACATAAAGCAAATTTTGCATGATACAGCCCCTTTAAACCAGAGGTTTTCAAAGTGTGAAGCGTCTCCCCTGGGGGGCGCCAGAGGGCTTCAGGGGAGGTGCGGCAAGCTTTATGTCCCTGTGCAGCTGCCGTACCTGTGCAGGAGTGCAGACTCAGTGCAGTCCGAAGTACTGCGCGTCATTCTACTCACAACAGTAGAACATTACACCTGACCAGAAAGCTCCGAGTGAGCACCATCGCCCCCCCCCCCCCACCACCACCACCATCCGACATACAGATGGCATACAGCCCCAGACCACATAGCTCCTGGGATCACACGGACACTCAAACTCCCCCACCACTTAAAGGTGGCAGGTCAGGGGGGAGGCCTCCAAGAAATTCTGGCAAACTGTCCGGCGCCTCAAGAGAGAAAAGCAGGTCTCCACCAACATTGTTTACAGTGGAGGGGGGGGAGCTGCTGACCTCAACTGGGGATATTGTTGGACGGTGGAAGGAATACTTCGAGGACCTCCTCAATCCCGTCGCCACGTCTTACATGGAGGAAGCAGAAGCTGAGGTCTCAGAGGTGGACTCTTCCATCAGCCAAGTTGAAGTCACCAAGATGGTTGGTGAGCTCCTCAGTGGCAAGGCACCAGGGGTGGATGAGATTCGCCCTGAGTACCTTTAGGCCCAATCCCATTTCTCTTTCGAGGCCTCCCCCTTGGCCTTACCCCTTGCCCCTACCCCTTTGAAATGGAAAGCTAAGGGGTAGGGCTGCAAGTAAACCCCTCCGAATTGGAACACCTCTTCGAAAATCGCGTACGTCATCAGTAGTTGCCGCTGCAGATGATGTAGGCAGATGCGACAATTGTTTGCCGAAGAAGAATGTTTTTCTTACATTTTAAAACTTTAAAATTGACAAAATACTTACATTTATGAACTTCTTTCGTTGCGGACGCCACCATCTTGCCGATCTTGGAAGGCTTTCTGGGAAATCTGTCATCCAGTGGCAGATGGTAGAGAGGGGCGCTTGTTTTGTCCGCCTACACCGTGAGTGGCGGGTGGGGTTAGTTCACTTCCGCATTGGCGGGAGCACTCGTTTCCCACTCGCGCATTCCAGGCAGGCGGTGTTGAAGAAAAATCTTTTGTGTTTGGAATGCAGCAAAACACAATCTTTAAGGACAGAATTTCTAGGTGCAGCCAGGGGCTGGAGGGGGTCCAGTTTGGAGATCACAGGATTTCATTTTTGCTTTTTGCAGATGATGTTGTCCTGTTGGCTCCATTGAACCTCGACCTACAGCATGCACTCAGGTGGTTCACAGCCGAGTGTGAAGCAGCAGGGATGAGGATCGGCACCTCCAAATCCGAGGTCATGGTCCTCGCCCGGAAGAAGGTGGCCTGCCCTCTCCAGGTTGGTGGAGAGACTCTGGCCCAAGTGGAGGAGTTTAAGCATCTTGGGGTCTTGTTCACGAATGGGGGATGGATTGCGGATTACGGATTGGTGGAATAGCCTTTTAAAAACCTCCTGTAATATTCAGCAAATCCCAAGAAGGACTTAAAGGATAAGTTCGGTTTAAACAGTTTTCACCTTTTTTATAGAACGAAGTACAAGTATACTCTAGAGGTGTCCCCGACTAAGAATTTCCATAGTCAAATCTGATTCATCCAATCCTGCCAATCGTCGACTGATAGTCGAATCTATCATCTTGTTTGGCAGAGCTGGTGGAGCGGGGTAGGTGGGGGGGGGGGGGGGGGCGGGGGGGAGTGTCGATAACTCTAAACATCAAACGAAGGTAGTATAGTTCAAATGACCATAACCAAACCCACTTCTAACAAACGGGCTAAAGCATGCAATTTATGTGTATCTATAAGCTCGGCAGATAAACTCAAATTTTTTGGCTAAACAATTTCTCACATTATCTGCTCAAATTAAATGAAATAGGCTTAATTGCACTGTTGGACTGTTTCACAGTGCAACATCCATGCAACAACAAACACTAAATTAAATAGAATTAGCCTTTTACATAAATAATAATAATAATATAATAATAACCTAAAATATTAAAATTAAACGAAATAAAAGTCAGCATTAAAAATGAGAATTGAGTAACAGAACCGTCTTTTATTAGCCCAATTATCTGGCTACTTACCCGTTTAAGGTGGAAAGCCATGTTGTTGTGGAGTGATGTGAAAGGAGCTGCTGACACAACTTGCATTTGACTTTTTTTGGATCATCTTTGACTTGGTCTGAAGTTCTGTTTTCTTTTCCAACATTGTAAAGTTAAGCCAAATCACCACCGAGACTCTGCTCTGTGATGGTGCTCTGCGCAAAATCGGATTGTGCCACTCACCATGGTGGTTCATTCACAAACACTAAATAGATACAATATTGAATAAAAGTACATGTTAAGTAAATTTTTCCACAGTGCATTTGATAGGCTAACATGCATATCAAATAGGCGTTATATCATGTTTATTTGGAAAAAAAAAAACAAGCAATTCTATGTAAAATCAGTCATTAAGCACCCCCATACAGCTGTAATGGAATGGTCCTCGGCAGACTTGGCAGTCGAATCAGGCACCTTCGAACGAATCATCGAATCGTCGACTATCTGAGGACACCCCTAGTATACTCACCCAGAAGGCTTTTCTGATCTGATAAGTGGTTCGGGAGAAATTTAGATCCAAAGTCGAGCTGCAAACATCCGTATACTGTTAGCCAAAGGGGCATGTGTGGCGCCAGCTCCCAAAATGGCTTTAATTGTCCAAAAAATCATTAGTTTCACCAATATTTCCTCATGGTCCGCTCACGCCACTCCTCCACGACAGCCCGGCGTCGCAAAATGAATGCTGTTGCGGTTTTATAGATCTCTGAAGTGAATACGGTGATTAGGATGTAAACTGAAGTACATTCACCAAGAGACACAGTAGGTGGCGCTGTGCACCTAAGCAGAAGCAGCGAGACGAGCGCGCAGAAGCAGCGAGACGAGCGCGCAGAAGCAGCGAGACGAGCGCGCAGAAGCAGCGAGACGAGCGCGCAGAAGCAGCGAGACGAGCGCGCAGAAGCAGCGAGACGAGCGCGCAGAAGCAGCGAGACGAGCGCGCAGTACCGACGCTTCCGGGTCCGAAGCGGAGCAGTGGCACCGAGGCGGAGCGGCGGTTTACGAGTGGCGATCCGGTAGCGGTGAACCAGGAGCGGCGAGGCAGCACGAAGGCGGCACGGTTACACCGGTAGTGAACCCGGGCACCAGGGACAGAGGTACGTGCCCGTGGGTACCGGTGTGTGAGGCCGTGCCGCCAGCCCAACATGGCCGCAGCGTTGTACCGCGGACCTCACCTGCACCCCCTGGTCGTGAAGGCAGAGAGGATCGTCTCCGACCTGAGGGAGGACATCCGCCGGCTGTCGGAGGAGCTCAGGGAAAAAGACGATCTGCTGGAGCAGGCCCGGACGCTGGCCGAGGGACAATCCATGCTCATCTCCTCTTTCATGAACACCACCATCGCTCCAGCTCCCTGGGCTCCCTCCTGCTCTACTCCGGACCATCGGGGCTCCTGGGCGGAGGTGGTAGTGCGGGGCCGCAAGCCTAAGCCCACCGCAGCTTCGCCTCCACTACCCCTCTCGAATCGCTTCCACGCCCTGGAGCAGTACGACGACAGCCCGGCGGGTGGTGAGGGTCCGCGGCCCGCTGCGGCCGCTGCTGTTCCCGCGTCCTCTGGCGGGTCCGCCGCTCGCCGCCACGATTCCCCGGAAGCCACGCTGCCAGACACCACCAGGCACCGCCGTCGCTCCGCCACTGCTTCGGATTATTTCACCCCGGCCCCGGAGACGGATTTATCCCTCGCAGTCCTGGCCCACTCCACCTCGACCCCGGAGAAGGAGCTCCCCGCCGCGGCTCCGGATCACTCCACCAAGGCCCGGCCCGACTCCACCTCGGCCCCGGAGAAGGAGCTCCCCGCCGCAGCACTAAATCACTCCGCCGCGGCCCTGGAGCCGGACCGCTCCCAGCCGGTCCCGGAGCGGCGGCGATCGCCCCGGTCCGCGGCCTCCGCTGCCCGCCTGAGGATGATCAGGGAGGCGGTGAGGAGGCATTCCGGGAGCCACCACCACCACCGCGGGGAGAACCGGGACCACCACTCCGGGGAGAACCGGGACCGGATCCAGGACCAGGGTCAGGACCACCGCTCCAGCAGCGAGGTTGCTGCCGGCGGCCCCGCTACACCGGCAGAGCGCTCCCCAGCCCCGGACATCGTCGCCCCGCAGCCGCCCCCGCCCCGCCCCCGCCCCGCCCCCTTTTTTCCCCCACATCTCTCCTGGTTGGGGACAGTAGCATCAGGAATATTCGCTTTTTTAACGCTATCACGCGGTGTATTCCTGGTGCTACTGTCCCCACGATCCTCCACGATCTCCCGGAGCTCCTGCAGTCCCTCCCCTCCACTGTCCGCCGGGTCATCGTTCACGTCGGCACTAACGACACGGCCCGGCGGCAGTCGGAGGTCACCAAGCAGGATTTTAAAAACCTTTTTAACCTGTTGGAGAGCTGTGGAAGGTCGGTTTTTATCTCTGGACCTTTGCCGACCTTCTCCAGGGGCGCTGAACGCTTCTCCAGACTGCTCGGCCTCAACACCTGGCTTCAGCGCTCCTGCTCAGCCTCCAACTTTTATTTCATTGACAATTTTAACCTTTTCTGGAACCGCCCAGCTTTTTATCATCAGGACGGACTTCACCCGAGCACGCTGGGCAGCTCCATTTTAGCAGGTAACATTCAGCACACAGTCCACACATCCCCCACTGACTGACTACCTGCAAGCCCCCCCCATCCACCACACGCCGCACACACCCCTCACACACCTTCACTGCCCCCGGACACACCACACACCATCCACAGCATCCCAGTTATCATCTCCTCCAGACACCACATCCCTCGGACTGTTTTTAAACGAGAAAGGACTCTTTTAACAGTGAAACTTCACCGAGAGCGCACATTCAGTCCGCCCACCACCATTAACATGGCCCTGCTGAATGTGCGCTCTCTCTTAAACAAATCTTTTATTATTAATGATCTTATTTTAGATAATAATTTAGACAGTCTGCTTTTAACTGAGACATGGCTTGGTACTGATGCACCTGTTATCCTCACTGAGGCTTCCCCACCAAGTTTTAGCTTTTTATATTCAACCAGACAGGGTAAGAGGGGTGGAGGGACTGCTTCCATTTTAAAAACCTCATTTAGTGCGTGTACAGTGGTTTTTAACAGTTTTAGCTCCTTTGAGCACCATGCCTTTGTTTTTACCAGTCCCCCAATCCTGTGTTTAACTGTGTACAGACCCCCTCAGTACTCTAGTCTTTTTATTAGTGAATTTTCAGAACTTTTAACAATAATTCATTCTAAATATAACAGAATTTTAATAACTGGTGATTTTAACTTACATGTTGACGACATCTCGGACTCTATGTCCAGAGACTTTTTAAATCTTTTAAACTGTTTAGATTTTAAACAGCACGTCGCACAGCCAACTCACAACAGAGGACACACTCTGGACCTGGTTATAACCCATGGTCTGTCCATCAGTGTGTCCTCTGTTGTTGACCTGGCTGTGTCTGACCACTACTGTGTGTTTTTTAACATCACCAGTTTTAACCAGCAGGAAGCCCCGGTGAGAACAGTGAGGAAACGCTACCTTACCTCTGAAGTGGCTGCAGATTTTATAGAGATTTTACAGAGCACTCCTGCAGTGATTTTACCTGCACCCTGTGATTTTATCGTTGACAATTTTAACAGTAAACTCAAGTCCAGTCTGGACTCAGTCGCTCCACTTTTAACCAAAACTATCAAGGGTCATTCCAAACCCCCGTGGAGGAAAAACGATGCAATCACCAAACTAAAAAGAAACTGCAGGAGTGCTGAAAGAAGGTGGAGAAAATCCAAGTTGACGGTACATCACGACATTCTACGTCAACAACTCAAAATTTACAATAATGCAGTTAAACAGGCCCGAACTTCCCACTTCTCTCAACTTATTTCAGACAATAAAGACAACCCCCGGTTCCTCTTCTCCACCTTCAACATTTTAACTGGCACTAATTTTAATAAAGCTTTTAAGGAGCCAACAGACGCTCTCTGTGAAGACTTTGCAGACCACTTCAGAACTAAAATCATGGACATCAGGTCCAGTCTTTTACCCCAACAGGTTTTATCAGTGAACACAGCTGAACCGTTGTCCATGCCTGAGGAAACACTGGACAGTTTTGACCTGGTTGACGCGAGGACTCTTGGTCGAGTTTTCTCCCAAGTAAAATCAACAACCTGCCTTTTAGATCCCATTCCCACACCACTTTTTAAATCACTTTATGGACTCCTTGAGGAACAGATTTTAAATATCATGAACTGCTCTCTTCAGATGGGCGTCTTCCCCACTGCCTTTAAAACGGCGGTGGTGAAGCCCCTTCTGAAGAAGAGCAATTTAGACCCCGATGTTCTTAATAACTACAGACCAGTATCCAACTTACCATTTTTAAGTAAAGTTTTAGAAAGACTGGTTTTTAACCAAGTCAATGACTTTTTAATGATTAATAACATTTTAGAAAGACATCAGTCTGGTTTTAGAGTGAACCACAGTACCGAGACGGCCCTTTTAAAGATTTTAAATGACATCAGGTGGAATTTAGATAATAAAAAACTCACAGTGTTGGTTCTACTGGACCTGAGTGCTGCATTTGATACAGTAGACCACCACATTTTAATAAATAGACTGAGTCACCTGGTGGGCCTCTCTGGTACTGTTCTTAACTGGTTCAGTTCTTATCTCACAGATCGATGTTTTTATGTAAGTTTGGATACTTGTTCCTCAGGAATCCATGAAATTAGGTGTGGGGTTCCCCAAGGTTCAATTTTAGGTCCCATACTTTTTAATCTCTACATGCTTCCACTTGGGGACGTCATCAGGAGACACGGCATCAGTTTCCATAGTTACGCTGACAACACTCAGCTGTACATCGCCGTGTCTCCTGATGACTCAGGGCCAATAGAAACCCTTTTTAACTGTATTTCAGACATCAAGTCATGGATGGCAGTGAATTTCCTACAGCTCAACCAGGACAAGACTGAGGTTTTAGTTATCGGTCCCGAAGGTCAGAGAGAGAAAATTTTACCTAAATTATCAGATTTTAAACCAGCACAATCAGTTAAGAACCTGGGCGTGATTTTTGACTCTGAGCTAAGTTTTATTCCACACATTAAAAACATAACTAAGATTGGATTTTATCATCTTAAGAATATAGCCAGAGTCCGCCCGTTTCTCTCTCAGGCCAGTACAGAGGTGCTAATGCATGCTTTTATCTCCTGTAGATTAGATTATTGTAATGCCTTGCTCTCTGGTCTTCCCAAAAAGAATATTTCAAACCTACAGTTATTACAAAACTCAGCCGCTCGCGTGCTGACGAGGACCAGGGGGCGGGCCCACATTACACCGGTTTTACAGTCGCTGCATTGGCTCCCTGTCCGCTTCAGGATCGATTTTAAGGTTCTCTTATTAGTTTTTAAATGTCTTAATGGCCTTGCGCCTTCTTATCTAGCTGATCTGTTTTTACCCTATCGACCCTCGCGGGCCCTGAGGTCCTCTGGCAGCGGCCTATTGTGTGTTCCTAAAGCCAGAACCAAAACCCATGGTGAAGCGGCTTTCAGCCACTACGGCCCCCGCCTGTGGAACAGCCTGCCGGAGAACCTCAGGACCGCAGAGACTGTTGATATTTTTAAAGGGAGGTTGAAAACACACCTTTTTAATCTGACTTTTAATTGACCTTTTATACCTCTTATCTCCATCATTCTTAATTTTGGTCATTTTAATTTCCATCATTCTTAATTTTGGTCATTTTAATTTTTAATATACTTATCCTATTTATTCATTCTATTTTTACTATGTACTTTTAATTTATTTTATTTTCTATTTTATAATCTTATCTTACTTTTTATTTATTTTTTATTTATTTATTTATTTATTTTTATTTTTTTTTTTATTAGCTTTGTATCATGTCTTTTTAACATCTGTTTAACTCCGGTGTTTCCTCAGGGGGGTCCTTCACACCGGGAGTTGGTCCCGGTCCTCTGCTGGGGTCGCTGCGCTCTGGTCCTCTGGTCCTGGCTGGCCTGGGGTCTCCACACCTTGGTGTGCGGGATCCCGTTGGTCTGACGGGGTCGGGGGTTGAGCGCTGGTGCCCCAGTACTAATGACTTTCGCCTTCTCCTGGTGTGAACGGCCCCACTGGTAGTGTTTTCCCATGATGCTTAGTGCCATGCCATGTCTCCTCTGCCTTGCTATGGGCATAAATTGGGTGTGTGCGTGTGTTTGTGTGTGTGTGCGTGTGGTGTACACTTATTGATGGTGCAGCTTTTGTTTTTTTTTTTTTTGTTTTTTTTACTGTTAAGCACTTTGCGTTGCTTTTATTATCATGAAAAGTGCTATACAAATAAATAAAGTTTGAAGTTTGAAGTTTGAAGTTGTTGGTCACCACCTGCTCCAAAGAAGAAGAAGAAGATGTTTGCAGTTCAGAGATCTTCTTCTTCTTTGGAGTGGGTGGCAACCAACAACTTATGTGCACAGAAGCGCAACTCCTCACATCACGCTGCGCAGCCCGGCTGTGGCCTTCTTTTCCTCTATCCACGGCGTCCACTCCTTGCCGTCATGAGACGTGGAGTGTCAGAACAAGTGCACCGGACGCTCGCGTCGCAGTGGCGAACCGGGCCCACTCACCATCACGCCGGTCGGCCCTCTTGTGATGCACAAGAGAAGCGCCTCTGGTGATTCGCTGTCGGCTCATCTCCCTCCACGGCAGGTTCACCATGCTGCACCCACAGGAGCGGATCGCAGCAGCGAACTGGGCCCACTCTCCCTCACGCCAGTCGGCCCTGTTGTGATGCGCAAGAGAAGCACTTCCGGTGATTCACTGTCGGCTCAGGTTCGCTGTGGGAGACCGATGTTTTCTACAACCGGCTCCCGTTCGGCTACTCTCTTGCTCAATGCACCTTCACCAAGTGTGTCGAGGCTGCGCTGGAGACCCCCCCCATCATCGTGGTCTGAGGATCCTCACCTACACCGACGACTGGCTGATACTAGCGCCCTCTTATCAGGAAGCAGTGGAGCATACGGCTCCCGTTCGGCTACTCTCTTGCTCAATGCACCTTCACCAAGTGTGTCAAGGCTGCACTGGAGCCCCCCCGTCATCGTGATCTGAGGATCCTCACCTACATCAACAACTGGCTGATACTAGTGCCCTCTTATCAGGAAGCAGTGGAGCATTCGGCCCAGGTCCTGCACCACATCGAGCTCCTGGGGTTCGTGGTGAACTGGGACTAGAGTGCGTTCATCCTAGATCGGCAGATGGCTTATCTGGGATTGGAGCAGGATGCTCTCACCATGACAGCCCACCTCTCCAAAGAGAGACGAGTCTCTCTGCTGTCCCTGAGGTCCCTGATAGCAGTGCCCGTAGTTCGGGTCCCCCTAATCAGGACCGTCCTGGGACTGATGGCTGCAGCCCACCCAGTGGTTCGGTTGGGCCTTCTGCACATGTGCATTCTCCAACAGTGGTTCAATCGCCTCCTCCTCGAGGGGAAACGACACAGAAAGGTCTCGATCCCACCTCAGGCGCGTCGAGATCTCCTCTTCTGGATGGATCCTGCTCTCCTTATGCAAGGAGTCCCCATGGGTTGCGTGTCACATCACGTCGAGGTGTTCACAGATGAGTATCTCGCAGGTTGGGGAGGCACCTTAGGCCACCTCGCGGTGGGCGGTGCCTGGGACTCCATGCCCATTCACATCAATGTGCTGGAAATGACGGCGGTGCAGCGGGTGCTGCTCCATTTCCAAGCCAGGCTGCAGGACAGTCATGTGTTCGTCAGCGTCGGACAACACCACGGTGGTGGCGTACCTGAACAGGCAGGGGGGAACATGGTATCCCCCCCTACATCGCAAGGCGGCGGAGATCTTACTGGGGGCAGACCGGCACCTGTCTTCTCTGAGAACACGACACGTGCCCAGGGCTCTCAACATCAGCGTGGACAGGATGTTCTGGGGAGGCCCACTCCACGAAGAGTGGGGCCTGTCCCCATGGGTGGCAGCCCGACTTTGGCGTAGGTTCGGCAACCTGGTGGCAGAACTTTTCGCCTTTTCACCTGCTGGTGAAGCGGTTTCCGCACACGACGTGTTGGCTGCAGTCGACCCCCAGGCAAGTGGTTTCCCAGTGGGACCTTGTGAGGAAGCTGGAAGCCTTCTCTCACTAATCAGGTGTATTCTGCCACCCACATTCTATTATGTACATTTTCATTTAGTTTCTGTCTTCACACATTTATTTAGTTGTTCATTTGGGTTTATACATTGCATTTCTTTTACAGATGGTTTTGTGTTAACTGAAGATTGGATCCTTATTTAGTTTTCACATCCATTTGTTTGTGTTGACTTCTCACCAGTTCTCTTTCTTTGAGGTGATTGGCTGGGGCACTGGCATGGAGGCGCGCCCATGTGCGTGCAGGCCAGCTGCACATCACCCTGATTGGACTGACCCAAGTGGAGCCCAAGAGAGGGGAGGTTTCACTTGGGGGATCTGCAATGTATGATTTTAAGGGAACTTAAATGTATTACTTAAGATGGAGAGGATAGGACTATTTGTTGTTGTACAGAGTGAATGTTGAATGATGTAAATAGAATACTTAATTGTAAATACCACGAATTCAGTAACTGATGTAATTGGGCACAGCCCTCTGCATTTTGGTGGGGTGGTTTAGTCCCGGGGTATTTAAGGGGTTTGCACACACACACCGGGGTCGCCTGTTGTTTGTGGAGGGGAGATGCTGCCACTGTGTCCTGGTGTAAAGAATAAATGGGAGAGCTCTGCAAGACTCTGGGCTGTTCATTTCTTGTTCTTGGACGTGCTGGCCATCCTGGGCCCATAAGAGCCATCACTACAGCTGAAAATCTTACAGACCTCCACACAGTGTGGGATGGTCTGAGGACCCCCCCCCCCCCCTCGAGCCTTTGGAGCATGCGGAGGACCACTTTCTCTCCTTTAAGGCTGCCCTTCTGTTGGCGCTGGCATCCCCCAAGAGGGTTGGGGATCTCAGCGCCCTGTTGGTCCATCCCTCCTGCATGGTGTTCAGTCAGGATGGGGGAGTGGTGCATCTTTGGCCTAACCCGTCCTTTCATCTCAAGGTGATTAATTCAGACTTCCGGGCGAGAGTGATCCGGATCAGGGCACTTGGCTCCTTGCCTGGCTCGTCAGGGGACGACCCTCGGCTGCGGTTGCTGTGTCCGGTCAGGGCTCTACGTTGTTACGTTGAGCACTCAGCTGGCTTTCGCACTACGGACCAGCTGTTTGTGAGGTTCAGGACCAGGGGGCATGGAGCCCCGCTGTTCTCCCAGCATCTTGCCCACTGGGTTGGGGATGCTTTGCAGCTGCCTACGAGGCGCGGAATTGCCCGCCACCGGCAGTGATTTCACGCTCATTCCACGCGGAGCATGGTCATTCCGTGGCCCTGTGCAGAGGTGTCACAGTGGGTGACATCTGCCAGGCCGCCTCTTGGGCCTCTGCTTCCATCTTTGTGCGCTCCTATCTGATGGATATGTGCACAGACTCTGTGGCCATGTCAGTTTTCAGTGAGAACAGGAGTTCTGTCGCTTAATTGTGTTGGCTCTTGTCCAGACTGGCTACTGCTTCTCTGGGTGGATCCAAGCAATGTGTGTCTACTGCCCGCCATGGTGACTGCGTGTCTCGGCCGGCGTTGTGTGCCATTGTTATGGTGCTTGGACACATTTACGGTCGGCGCCTCGGTGCGAGGCTGCCTGCCACCAGTGTCTTGGAGGTTTGGTGTGGCTGTACTGGGCGTACGGCCTGCCTACTTCTTTTCCGTGCCAATCCTGTTAGCATGCCAGCTGGGAGTACATTTATCTCCCTACATCCTCCGCCTTGGTGTGTACCAATAGCAAAGCCCGTAGGTGGGCTAAGCACTAAACGAAGTAGAATTAGTAGTTACTAAACGTAACTGCAGTTCTATGAGTGTGTGCGTGCCCACCTACCTGCAGGCCCAGCTGCCCTGTTTCCTTTTCTACTGGCTGTTCAAAAGAAGGAAGTGGAGCAGGCGTGCGTTGGCTATATCGCCTTGGTAGGGGCATTGCAGTGTGCCAGCGTGCATAGGGGATTGGCGTGATTGGGTTTCGGATTTGTCTCAGTGATTGGCTGGCGCCGGAGGGGAGTACCAATAGCGATGCCCGTAGGTGGGCACCCACACACTCGTAGAACTGGAGTTACGTTTAGTAACTACTAATTCATCGCCATCCTGAACAGTGCCATAAGCTGAGTCAAGGGTCTGCAGATACATCATTGATGGGGTGATGGGGTGGTGTCGTGGAATTTTATTTTAAAAAGTATCCTAGGCCAGTCACGGTGCAAAAAACCCCACAAACATATATTCCAGAAAAAACGTAAAATCCTCAAGTATATCCATTCTTGGTTCTTGAAGTCTTCCATCGTAGTTCTCCTCAGAAAAATCAGGCAGAGCCAGAGTCAGAATGCAAAAGGAGGACTTTATTCCCAAAAAACCCTCCTGGCAGCCAGGTTGACCAAAAGAACTGACGCGCGGAGCGCTCTCCGCTCCATCTATTTATACTATTTCTTGGGGGTTCGTTGCTGCTTAATTAGTTCTCCTTCAAGACACAATTGTTCAAACATTCGTTGAGTCTCCTTCAAGACACAATTGTTCCCCCCTCCCTACAAAGGTCACTGTCCGTGACCCCTTAGGAGGCCCACTCAGCCTCCATCAAGTCTCCTTCAAGTCTTCCCAAATGCCAGGTGTTGTGCAACAAATCATGGTGTTACATTTCTTGTCCAATAAGCCTCATTTACACCAGAGGGAGACAGAGAGACAATTGACCTGTAGTCTTAACTTTAGAAAAAAACAAACTGTCCAGCTGCCAAGAGGCTGCCGTAAAAATAAAATATGACAGGCTGGCGAACAGAAAAAGGATACATGTCTTTTCTACGCCTGTGTCTACTAGCCTACTATAACTAACAGAGACATGCATTATATGAACAATAGTAAATAACATAATATAATAAGCATGATGTAAAGAATATTATAAAATTATTCTACATTTCCCCCCTGTGAGACTAACAAGTCTCATACTACACCACTATAACTAATCAACAACTTATTCATAGCAAACATAAGCATTTGTCTGTAAGCGTGTAACAGCAGTATTTGACTGCGGCACATCTTGCACCTTTTCAAAAAGGTTATGTGGTTTCAGCACACACGTATGAATATACTAAATCACCTACATAAAATGATTAATAACATGATACACATTCCCATAAATGATCAATACTAAGATTATATGACTAACTTAATACAGAGATTATAATACTAACGGTTATTTATCCTCTACCAATCAACCTCTTAACTGAAACCACCAAATAGCGGGATACAAGCAGCATTACACTACTCAGTGAAGCTAGGGGTATTATTGGGTACCGCTTCCTGCTGCCAGCGGAAATGCTGAAAAGCAAATCATCTTTTGCGAGCGGCAAGTATTGACGCACACAGTTACGTGGTGTATCTTCCAACACCTAAACATCTTTCATCATCTCTCGTACATCATTCAAAGGCATGGTGGCAAGGTCCTTCCGAGTATAAACACAAACTTTCAGAAACCAGGATCCTACGCGAGCATTGGTGTCGCTGTCGCTGCCGTCGCTGCCGTCAGATGATATTGGGTCATAGGTTGGGGAGAGAGGTGTCTCCCTGGGCTTCTCAGGGTTCGGGGACCCGTGTGTGTGATCGGCGTCCTTTGCTCCTGCGATGGAGCGCATCCCTGCATCGTCATGAAGGGAGGGGAGGTGAGGAGAGGGTCTCAGGAACTGGTGACATAGGTTGGGAGGGGATGCTGGTAGTAGGTCCTCGGAGGCTGATAGCGGCATGGAGGTGGAGCCCAGTACACGCCGGTGGACTTCTGCGGACGAGGTCTGCTGGGTCCTGGTTATAGATTCCCAATCGCCAGTAGCCATGGGGCAGGCTCCAGCTGGAAGACACTGTCCGACGTCCTCGCCCCTGTTTGGTCTCGAGTCATCGATGGCATGTTGTCCAACAGGAGTGCATTCCAGTCAATATTGCTCTCCGCCATGATTTTCCTATAAAGACAAATAACCCATTAAGCATTTTCTAATGGTATCCACCATCGGCACATTGTTACCCTTTTCATTAATTTTTTTCTTTTTTTTTTTCTTCATTGTTTTCCATACTACCCCTATCCGGAATTCGTCCGGAACTAGCTAGCACTCCACCTACTGTGGGGTGAGGTAGCATAGCAACCTTACGGTCGCAACAACCTATTGGTTGTGTTAAACTTTTTCATAATCTATATCTTAACGGTCCTTCTCCTGACTCTAAATCTCCAGAGCCTATTTGTTTCTAACTAATCAGTCTCTTTGCCTACTTGGTAACAAACCTCTACTCCTAGTTTCTCTGCTACTTTGTTTGGAGATCAGTCTTTAAGATCTTATTTCTGTCTGGCTGCGCCTAATCTGCAGGGGAGGCGTCATCTTTTCCCTTCCTGTAGCCGCCTCTTCCCTGCGTGGAGGTATTACCTTCCCCTTCCAGCTCAGGTGGTGTCTGCTGATGCTTTGAGGGTGGTCTGTCAGCCCTGCAGCAGCAGTTTCAATAGAAACAAACAGTCTTACCCTCGATGTCCTGTGCAGTGCAACTAGGTCAGGACAACTTTGAATGGACCTCCTCGTCTCAGTTGGTTCCATTCCTTCTGAAACCTTTTATGTATACCCCCTCTCCAGGTCGCACTCATTCGAGAGATGGTGTGATTTCAGCCTCTCTGTCTTCTTTGGCCCCTTTTACCTGTTGAAAAATCACCTTACAAATACAGGACAATTGTTGAACATAACTTCTCAGCTGTTCACAAGATAGACCTTCATAAAGTCCCTTCAAAAAAGGTACATGCATGGGTCTCTCTATGCATATTTCATGCAGTGTTAGATGGGTTAATGTGTTAGTTTAGTTAGTTTGACAACACTTAGCAAAACATTCTTAGACATCTTAGTTTGTTCTCTCTGTTCGCTATGAACTTAATTCCCTTAGCTTTCAAAATTCCATTTGCTCATTCAACTGTTCCCTGCGACTGTTGGTTATACACATCCAAGCTTCTGCTTGATCCCAAGTATTTTCATAATACGTTTTATTACCTCCACCACAAAGTGGGATCCATTGTCTGAACTACATGTGTCAGGAAACTAAACCTTTGAAAACCTCTCTACACAAAACTTTGCTACAGATCCACTGTCTGGTGCATGGGTTGGTACTTCCTCCACCCATCTGCTGAAACGACATATTACCACAAGAATATATCGCATGTATCCAATTCTTTGAGTCATATCTACAAAATCTATCATCAGGTGACGAAATGGACCGTCTGGTGGAGGAATATGCGCAATAGGTGCCGAAAAAGATTTCCTTGTATTATACTGAGCACATACTTCACATTCATGCAGCACTCGATCGACTGTGGGTGCCAGAAATGGTGACCACCAAACATCTCTTAAGCGTCTTAACACTTCCCCCCTTGCGCAATGGTCCTGACCATGCGCATTCCTAATAGCACAGCGTAGCAGAGACAGTGGCAAGACAAAATATCCAGTACAACTCCTCCACTAACCCCGCTGCGGCCCATCCAGGGTGTTCATGGCCGCACCCCGTTTAAGCCACACTGTTTTTTCCTGTGGGACTGCCTTGTCCTGTGCTGCTATAAGAAAAGATAGAATAGTTAAGGTTTACAGTCAACTGCAAATAGTATGGGGCACATTCTTACCCCTGCTGCCTTTTTCCTCTTCATCAGTCTGTTGATTACCTTTAGCTATTAAGTTGTTTGGCTTTTGATTGGCAGGGCATTCAATCACTGTAATTGCCATCGAAAGTAACATTACTTGTAAGAGTTTGGCAATTTCATCTGCATGGGTGTCCTAAAAGCCTTTATTTCTGCCAATTGGGCAGAGCATGGTTTTCTCAATTTAGTACTTTATGATTTCAAAAAGGTTCCATCTGGCTTTAGTTCAATTATGGCAAAACCCACATGGTTGTCCATGGCATCCTTAAAACAAGATCCATCCATAATTAAAGTCACATCAGCCGTTATTGGTTGGTTATATAAATCATCACGTATCCTCATAAAGTTATCTGTTTCTTGTTCACAGTCATGAGGGGTTCCATCTTCAGGAGTTACCATTTTAGTGGCAGGATTTACCGTGGCACACCGCTGGATAGTGAGCTCAGGAGCAGCAAGAATAACCTCATATCCTGTACGCCTAGCTTGAGTCAAAACAAACCTAGGGCTTGTTAGTAATGCATGCAATTTGATGGGACGTATATAATGTCACCGGATGTCCCATGGTCACACTCGAAGCCTTCTTAAAAGCAAATACTGCAGCGGCTAGTCCCCGATAACAGGGTGGCATGCCATTCTCAATGTTATCCAATTTAGTGCTATAATAAGCCAATGGTTGCTTACCTGTAGGTGTATCTTGCATTAGCACTGCATTAGCATAGCCCGATTTTTCTGCTATGTACAAATGAAAAGGTTTAGTGTAATCAGGATTACCTAGAGCTGGTGCAGACTGCAGGTCTTTTTTTAACATTTGGAATGCAACCTCTGCCTCTTCATTCTATTGTAGCACAGTGGTGACGTTCGATTGACCTGCAGCTTTTATCATAGCACGTAATGGAGCGGCTTTTTCAGCATAGTCAGTTATCCATGGACGGCTAAATCCAGTCATGCCCAGAAAGGAAAGCATTTGTCCTACCGTTTGTGGCTGTGGAGCTTGAGTTATAGCCTCTATTTGTGATGGCGCTATGTTTCGTTTTCCTCCACTCAATTGCCGCCCCAAATATTCTACCTTCTCCTTACAAAATTGTAGCTTTTCCCTACTGACTTCATGACCTCCATCAGCCAATGCTGTCAATACAGCTACCGAATCTTGTATACATTGTTCCTTAGTAGGACTGCATATTAATATGTCATCTACATACTGTATTACTGTGCTTGCAACATCCAAATGCAGTAAATCCTGTGCTAATATCCTGTTAAATACTGATGGACTTTCTACTTCCTTGTGGAAGTCGAGTATACGTATATTGTTGTTTCTGATATGTAAAAGCAAAAAGATACTGTGACTCCTTATCTATTGGCATATTGAAAAATGCAGAACAAAGGTCTATTACCGTATACCATCTAGTATCTGGTGGAACATTTGATAACAATGTATGTGGATCAGGGACAACAGGAGTCTCAGCATCGACAATGGCATTGACAGCTCTTAAATCATGAACCAACCTATTATCTGTAGAATTGTTTTTTTTCTTGATTGGAAGATTAGTGTGTTACATTAACTTTTTGTTTTAACTAGCACTCCCATTGCTAGTAATCCATTTATGGTTGGTTCAATGCCTTTGATTGCATGTTGCTTCAATGGGTACTAATTTCTGTTTGGCAGTGGATGGGTTTCACTGATTTGACTCTGCCCACATCAGTCTTATGTCTTGACCATACTTCCAGTGACACTTGTTGGAGAATTAGCTCTTCGTCTTCTTCGAGAGTTGACTGAAGTTCTCCATCTGTCAGATCCAGTAGATCAGGGTTGTTGGTTTTTTCCATCATCTGGTTGTTGGCACATCATAGTGCTTGATTCTTCCATTTCCTTGTCAGGGAAATCCACATACCCCATCTGGTATGCACATTATGTTGGCTTGTAGTTGGCATAAAATTGTTGGCTCCATCTATCTTGAAAGATCATGGGTTTTTTATGCCATGGGTCTTCAGTCAGGTCTGCAGCGTCAGGCATAGCTGTAGAGGCCTATACATGATCCATAGATACTACCGCAGCCTCTGCAGATGAACTCATTGCAGCGTGGTTGGCATGTCATCTGTCTCCACTGTCTGCAGAGTCTCTTCTTCTCCAGCAGGCGTCTCTCCTCTGCCTGGCAGTTGGCTGTGTAGCCCCCCTTCTCATCCCTCTTCTTGGAATTTGATAGGTGGGTGGAGCTATTAGGAGCTGTGGGCCTGGTGGGTGTCAGCTGTCTCCGCCTCCCATCCAGCCAAAACCATTGCAGCATTCCTTGCTCTTGATTTACTGTCACAACTTGCTGGCTCTGTTCTCCAAGTTGCATTGCTGTCCATTTGTTTGTCAGTTCTTTACTCAGATCCTCTTCTCTTCTGTTGCTGACGTCATCATCTTCATAATGCTTGATCTTTGATGCCATTCCATCACAACATTTCTCATCAAAGACTCCTAGAGGCCATTTTGCCCCTTCGGGAGTTCTGTTGTTCTATTTTCTATACATTTTAGAATTTCTTTTTCAAATTTTGGGTGTTGTCATATTAGTACCTGTGCCTCCTGTTGTCCTCTTGATCCATTTTAAATCCCTTGACTCTTTCCACACAGCTTCTGTGTCTGTGGGGATAGTTCATATTAGTACAATAAATTATTTATTTATTTATTATTTATTTTTCTTTATTTAGAACTGCTGTTCTCAATACTAGTTCTCTAATATAATCATTAGGCATGCTGCGGTTCTCTGTTTTGTACCAAACCCTTCTGTACGCCATACATAGATCAATTCGCCTATAAACCACGGTCTGTCGTTGCTTAATTAATTAATTTCTTACAGCTGGCCACCTACTTGCAGACCAGATCTCTATGTCTGTCTGCCTGCATAAATAAACACTCTGCTAAAGAAATCCCCACCCTGCGAGTAGCTGTCCAATCACTGGCTCTTCCACACCCCCCTCCTGCCTATGTGTGAAATCTGAGCCAGAGGAGCAAGAGGAGCGCTCACCTACAGAACATAAACCACCCGTTTCAGAAAGCCATGGCGAGTGGATGAGTGGAGGAGAACGAGAAGGAAAAGTTTGTCGAGGCATTTTTAATTTTAAATCCGTGTATTTTTCTTCCATGTAGTTACATTCAAAACTTCAAAAAAATAAAAAATAAAATACCTTTCGTTTAAAGTCTTTTTCTCTCTCTTTTTTTTTCTCAGGATGCAAAAATACATACTGAAATAAAACCGTAAGCCTAAACTGAGATACGAACCGATCCTTGGAAAACCTGTACCCCTAATAATCATCCAATAAAGGCCCCTACATACTCCACAAGAACAAGAACAAAGTTCGGCAGGATGACGTCATCAAGCGGCCGAAGAAAGTTCGGCAGCCGGCTGACATTTCATACTCCAGCCGAAGCGAGAACTCAAAGGCCACGCCCCTCTGAGGCCACGCCCCCCTCAGTGCTGGCTCCGCTTCTCCAGCAACTTTTTCCAGCAACTCTCCATGGCTGATAGTGTAACAATAGCGTTTTTGTGGAAGAATTGTTGAAGGATTACTTATTGAAGCTTGCCTTCCATGAGCAGATGAAGGAAAGAGGACTCCAGTCTCCTGGTTCAACAGAATTCACCACTTCACCGTCCTCATTCAGGTATTGTTGATCAATTAATCTCTTGTCTGCACATAAAATAAATAGAAACAAGCCCATTTTGCTCTGCAAAAGCTGTAAAAATTTATTTATTTATTTATTTATTTATTTATTTATTTATTTATTTTTGGCTGGAGGCAAGGCAGGTTGTTGGATGGCAAACAGATGAGAGAGCTGCAGATTTGATCATAAGGGCTTCATCAGTTTCTCTATTGTTCATTCATTATTAAATATTTCAATTTTCATCTATTTAGCCAGTAATATCCCCCTCCAAACAAAAATAACTTAATATAAGTAATAAGTGTCTAAATTATTTTTCAGGGTAATTGAGGAGCCACACTTGTTACAACAGCAGACTGATATGCGCTGCTCCACCAATATTAATTTATACTCATATATATATATATATATATATATATATATATATATATTTCACATTATTTTATTTATACATCATTATAAAAATAATTCCGAATATATTTCAATTTCTACATGATCTTTTGCTCCTGCTTTGACCATCAAATCATCAGGTATTGACGCATTGACGCCTTGTGTTTTATTGATCCGTCTCTAGATCCAGTGGCACACTGAAGAAAAAGCTCTTCAACAGGCAAGGCATTGAAAATGATTTTTATCATGATCTGTACAGATGCAGCTGATGCATCACCCATGAGATACATCCACCAACTCCACCTGCACTGCTGCTCCTGCTTCGTGGCAGTGTACAAGGGGTAGGAACCAGAGGGTGGAGGAACCAGCAACCTCCAGGACCAGAGAGAAACCGTCGGGACTGTGATCATCTCAAGAAATGACTTTCTGGAGTTTTCCAGACTCCTCCAGGACTGGAGCCTGCAGGAGGGAATTATAGGGTCTGTTAGTAATTCATTTTAAAATCAAGAATCCAACAAAAATATTTTAAATAAATGTAACTAGTGTAAAATCAGGTGAAAAAGATGACGGTGTTTGTAAATATTGGGAAAATATGATAAGATGAAAGAAGGGCCAGACATTACAAGTTATTCTTCTTTCTGCTCCTTTTTCATTCATTCTTGTATTACTTTCTTTTATGTATATTTTTTGTTATCTTTTAAATGAAAATAAACAAAAAAAAAATACAGCAATCATGTGAATAATTTCTGCCATGTCTTTTAAAAACGTTTCATTCAGAAATATATCATTTTTTAAATTCTGGTTAAATTTTTTGCGAGAGATTTGAGGACTATGCAAGTTGCATTTATTTATTTTTTTCGGGAAATGTGTTTGTAGTATCTTAATTGGCAATATATAATAAAGCCTTTCTGGTTGAAGATTGTCAGAGTGGTGAAATCCATCTTTTGGAAATGTATTCACTTCAGTCATAGTCCAGAATAATTTTCAATTTTGTTCTCCGTTGAACAGTGGTAACATTTTGTTAAACAGAAAGATAACAAGTAATGTAATCATGTACCTGGACACTTAAAATATTCTAAAGACGAATTCAGCTGACTTTATGAGGGATTGTTGAAAAACTTGGAGCTTTCTGCTCCGTTCAATACCGTCTCTTCAGTCAGCTCCGCTGTGACAAGAAGTGGGAGTGTCGAGGTGAAGCAGGACAATCTGACCAATCAGAGAAGACTTCTCGATCACCCAGCCGAACAAAGTTCTTACACGAGGAGGGCGCGAGGCTGCCTAAATTTGTTCGGCAAGGAGGCGGTGCGAGAACAAAATGACGTCATTTTGTTCTCGCACCGCCTCCCTTGCCGAACTTTGTTCTTGTTCTTGTGGAGTATGAATAGGCCTTAACTCTTTGCTCCCGTCACCTTGCAGCTTTCTCACCATTTGGGCAGATTTACCTAACTCTCACCTTCCTTTCTGTGAAACGACCGGACCATCCAGCCGTGGATTTTACTGCCAATCCGTGCCGTAATAGATTACTTAGCAGCAAAGTGGCCCGTCTTGATGGTGCTTCACTTCAGCTGCGAAGATAACGCATCCAACCCCCCTGCATTCCAGCAGCTCCTGATCCCCATGTCCAGAGCACATCGGGGAATTCCCCCTGTACTTGTTAGAATAACACATCTGGTCAAATGCCACAGTTTCTGAATGATTTCCTGCCGATTTTGCCACAATTCAACTTTAGTTTTCGTTTTTATATCTACAGTCTATCCAACAATAAGTTATTTCATGCATCTCAATATCTCTCCTATGTTCTCAAGAGAGTAATAAATACTCCTTATCACTGCTGCCTCTACTCACTAGCAGTCACTCCCCCAGGTTGACTCTATTCTCAGCGTACTCTTTTACGCAGCCCTGTACTATAGGGTTCTAAATTCGATCCATTATTTTCTGCCATCATCCCAAATACAATTTCCTTTCTATAATTATCCATACCCGTTCATAATAAAAACTGTAACGTCACATAAGCTGCAGTATTTAAATAAAATACTCTTTAATCGTCTCATTTGAAGGCAAACCTGCTGTAACTTTTCCACCTTCTCAATTTAGTCAGTCTTCCTTTTCTGTCTATTTACACTATTTATATCATTTTGCTAAAATACCCTATGATTACATGCGCATTTTATTTACATATGTACTTTTTTTGGCCAAAATTTCTGCTCATTTCACCATCTGCTCTCCTTCAAACTCTCACAGACAGTCTCATACGCACAGTCACCCCTTCTCCTTTCCTCGCATCTTTCTAACACTCACTTGCTCTTTTTTTATACACTCTCTTAGACATAGACACAATTACCTCCTCCGCGTCAGAAGGCTTTTTGTTTTACAACCACCCTTTCAGCCCCAAAATTCGCTTTGACGGTCCAGCTCACAGCTGAGCCGACAAATTGACCTTTGGCGGTAACCGCAGTTGGGACAGATCCATCCGTACTCGACCCTCTCCTGGAGTCTCTTGTGTACACTTTCTCCTCTCCTGAGAGGTTATTTATGGCAGAGATTACCCATTCAGCCCTAAGGTTAAATTACACAGAAACAACACACTCACATCCAGAAAGTATAGAGCGCTATTTACTTAGAACAACCTTGGCAACCATTTAGACATAAAAATTATGAGTAATTGTTACCTTAATTATTTCCAAGTAAACCCTTACTTAACTGCAAAATTCTCTTTTTTGTTTTAATAAAGATCACTAAAAATTTAAAGTACTTATCTAAACTTTTCTTTAATTTAATTGGGTAAATAATGTATGTTAAACATAGCGTTTTGTATTTAATATTCAAACAAACAAATTTGCATGCATTTTACTCCATGTAAAATTTAGAACATTATCTAAAGTATTGATTTACAGTTGTTCCTGTCTAACAAACCCTTAGCGGTATCCGCATCTCCACACTGGCGCCTACTCCTCTCTTAGGAGAATTATCCTCAAGCGGCTCCCACTCTTATACTTAGCCGACCCTTCTCTAGCCACGGTGTCACTTCCCCCTCAGAAGTTAAGACACAGAGCAGCCTGAAGACAGTCCACGCATGCAAGCGGCCCCTTTTTACCCTTAGCAAGCAGACTCTTTCTGCACCATGGTCGTTATTCTTATGCAATTTGGTCGTTTTTTGCATTCTGGCTCCGAACTCCCCCTCTGAATTTCTTTTAAATCAAATTTTCTTTTTTATCTTTAAAAATCACTTTTTAACTTTAACTAGGTTCTTTTGGATTAATTTAATCCGGTTTTAGATTACACCTGGGCAGAGACCTGACACACAAAAAATTTAGACGCAGAATAAATTAATCTGCTTACCTTAATCCAATTGTTGTGGCCACAGTGTGCTGAATCAGTCCTCCTCCACAGATAAAAATCAATCTCCGGTTACTCCTCCTGGCTGGCTCGCCAATAATATGTCGTGGAATTTTATTTTAAAAAGTATCCTAGGCCAGTCACGGTGCAAAAAACCCCACAAACATATATTCCAGAAAAAACGTAAAATCCTCAAGTATATCCATTCTTGGTTCTTGAAGTCTTCCATCGTAGTTCTCCTCAGAAAAATCAGGCAGAGCCAGAGTCAGAATGCAAAAGGAGGACTTTATTCCCAAAAAACCCTCCTGGCAGCCAGGTTGACCAAAAGAACTGACGCGCGGAGCGCTCTCCGCTCCATCTATTTATACTATTTCTTGGGGGTTCGTTGCTGCTTAATTAGTTCTCCTTCAAGACACAATTGTTCAAACATTCGTTGAGTCTCCTTCAAGACACAATTGTTCCCCCCTCCCTACAAAGGTCACTGTCCGTGACCCCTTAGGAGGCCCACTCAGCCTCCATCAAGTCTCCTTCAAGTCTTCCCAAATGCCAGGTGTTGTGCAACAAATCATGGTGTTACATTTCTTGTCCAATAAGCCTCATTTACACCAGAGGGAGACAGAGAGACAATTGACCTGTAGTCTTAACTTTAGAAAAAAACAAACTGTCCAGCTGCCAAGAGGCTGCCGTAAAAATAAAATATGACAGGCTGGCGAACAGAAAAAGGATACATGTCTTTTCTACGCCTGTGTCTACTAGCCTACTATAACTAACAGAGACATGCATTATATGAACAATAGTAAATAACATAATATAATAAGCATGATGTAAAGAATATTATAAAATTATTCTACAGTGGCAAGCTGTCAAAGATCTTGCGTGAACGTTGGAGGTCAGACACTGCAGGATCTCTCAATAGCAGCTCAACTCCAGACTGTCATGTGTCATAGTCTGAATTGATTTGAGCTCTGGGTGATCCTCGAAAGAAAGCTTGAAGATGCTGTGTGGAGTGAATTGCGCCATCATCATTCTTGATGATATGCTCAACCACATAACACTGAACTTCTGATGGATTGAGCTTGGCATGTGCGATAACCTGGCAAGGAGGTTCTTGAGGTATGTTGGCTTGTGGGATTGAGCTGGATGTTGGGCTGTGGCCCAAGCAGCAGGATCAACCGAGTGATCAAAGGTGAGAGCAGAGCCCAGGGATGGAGTGTGCGGACTGGCTGTGACAGCAGGCGGAGACTCATTCTTATTATACTCTAAAGAACACTTCTCCTCGGTGGCAGCAGAGTGGGGCTTGGTGACGGTCTGACCAAGCAGTGACATCACCCCATTAGGACAACTGCAAAATCTTGACCTGTCAATTTTGTTACTCTTTGCAGTTTTGCCATGCAGGTTTCTGTCTTTAGCTTCCCTACCTCTTTCGCACAGGCTATAGCCAAGTCCAAAATTTCATATGAAACTTCACCATCGTCACACATGCATGTGTATGGTAAACATGGGCGTAGTGCTCCCAACGCCGTGCCTGAATTATATCCAATCACGACTGAACGGTGGAAAGCAGAATGCGGTTCATCAATATATTCAATCAATCAATCAATCAATTTATTTTTGTATAGCCCAGTATCACAAAACAGTTGCCTCAGAGGGCTTCAAGATATTACATTGATTGGTAAAAATAAAAACAGTGAATAAGCATAATATTAATATGTCAAATTCACAGTAACGAGACAAAACGAAGCAACCACCGCCTTGGACCCTCACATCCGCCAAGAAAAAAACTCCAAAAACCCAGTGGGAAAAGAAGAAATCTTGGGGAGAACCACAGTATGGAGGGATCCCTCTCCCAGGGACAGACAACTTTGGCAACAGCTAGCATGAGACCATAAAAAGTAAAGCCTAGGACTATGTTGAGGATAGTCCGTTGGACAGTCCAGCACAGGAACTACGGATCCCAGAAGTAGAACTGAAGCCTGTCCGCGGGCAGGACCGACAGGAGTGTCCTCCCGGTCCGGACGGAGCTTGTTCGTAGGCCCTCGTGATAGTGGAGTCAGCAACTGAAACTGGAGAAGACTCCCCCTCGAAGGGGGGGACAGCAGGTGAAAAGCAATGAATGGACGAAAGGGAATAACATTCAGACATTAGAGGATAGGGCTCAGTGCACCGTATTTCCCACAGCATTCTAGCTCCTGGGGCAGCTTTGTGAATAGTTTAGTATTTAAACTAGTATTTAGTTAGTATAGTTTAGATAGTTTAGTTTAGTTTAATTTAGTTTGGTTTAGTTTGGTTTAGTTTAATTTAGTTTAGTTTAGTTTAGTTTAGTTTAGTTTAGTTTAGTTTAGTTTGGTTAAGTTTAGTTAAGTTTAGTTTAGTTTAGAATCCCGAGCTGACCTGATCATAGACTGCATCAAAGAGAAACGTATTGAGCCTAACCTTAAATGTGGAGACTGTGTCTGCCTCTTTGACACCACTTGGAAGCTGGTTCCATAAAAATGGTGACTGATAGCTAAAGGCTTTTCCACCTAATGTCCATTTAGAGACTCTAGGAGTCACCAGTAACCCTGCATTTTGAGAGCGGAGTGCTCTGATTGGTTGATAAGGCGTTAAAGCATCTTGGAGATAGGTCGGAGCCATCCCATTTAGGATTTTGTAAGTGAGGAGAAGGATTTTAAATCTAACTCTAAACTCGACAGGAAGCCAGTGAAGAGATTTTAGAATGGGAGTAATGTGTTCACGTCTTCTAGTTCCGGTTAATAATCTGGCGGCCGCATTTTGAACCAACTGAAAGTTTTTTAACGCACTTTTTGGGCAGGCTGCAAGAAGGGAGTTGCAGTAGTCCAGTCTAGTGGAAACAAATGCATGGATGAGTTTTTCTGCATCGCTTCTAGGTAGAATGTTTCTTATTTTAGCTATGTTGCACAAGTGGAAATATGCTGTTTTACAAGCCAGGTTGATGTGTGCTTTAAAGGAGATATCCTGATCAAATAAGACCCCGAGGTTCCTGACAGTAGAGGAGGAGGATACACTGACGTTATCTAAGGTGATAATCTGTTCAGATAGACACTCTCTCAGTTTATGGGGGCCTAGTATAATGACCTCTGTTTTACCAGGATTAAGACGGAGATAGTTCGTAGTCATCCAGGATTTAATTTCTCTGATACAGTCACTGAGTCTGTCTATTTGATTAGTTTGATCAGGTTTCATAGATAAATACAATTGTGTGTCATCTGCATAACAATGAAAATTGATATCGTGGCTTCTAATTATGTTCCCTAAAGGAAGCATATATAACAGAAATAAAATTGGCCCGAGCACAGACCCTTGAGGAACCCCATAACTGACCTGGGAGCACGGTGAGGACTGTTGGTTAACGTGAACAAATTGGTACCTGTTAGATAAATAGGATTTGAACCAGCAGAAGGCTTTTCCTCTGATGCCAACCTCACATTCTAACCTCTGCAAGAGAATATTGTGGTCAATTGTATAAAAGCTGCACTAAGGTCTAAGAGAACCAGGATTGAGACTAGACCTGCGTCAGCCGCCAATAGCAAGTCATTAGTGACTTTAACTAACGCAGTTTCAGTGCTGTGATAAGCTCTATATCCTGACTGAAATTTCTCAAATAAACTATTGTCCTGTAGGTGGTGGCAAAGCTGTTTAACCACGACTTTTTCCAGGACTTTTGAAATAAAAGGCAGATTTGATATTGATCTGTAGTTGACTAGAATATCAGGATCAAGATTAGGTTTTTTCAGCAGTGGTTTGATTACTGCGAATTTAAATGACTGTGGCACATAGCCAATTTCTAGAGATGTATTTATTATAGTTAAGATCGTATTTAAAATAACTGGAAGAATATCTTTGAAAAGCTTAGTTGGAATTGGATCTAGGAGACAGGTCGAAGTTTTAGAAGACATTACAATCGAAGTAATCTCAGGCCCATTTACTGGTGAGAAACTATCTAGTATTTCAGGTATTTCAGGTGGCGGCAGTGGCTGGTTTCCCTGAGCTTGATCTGAGGAAAGTGCTTCATTGATTTTACCTCTGATGGTTATGATTTTATCATTAAAGAATTTAAGAAAGTCATGGCAGTTTAAAGATTCTGGGATTATTGGTTCCACTGCAGTATGACTGTTTGTCAGTCTGGCTACAGTGTTGAACAGAAACCGAGGGTTATTTTTGTTTATTTCCAGTAAACAAGAGTAATATAATGTCTTGGCTTTAAAAAGAGTTTGTTTATAGCTTAGCAAGCTACATTTCCAAGCCTTCAGAGATTGTTCCGATTTAGATTTACGCCACAGTCTTTCTAATTGCCGAGTTTTTTGTTTGAGAGCACGGGTTTCAGAATTAAACCATGGAGCAACGCGCCTGGGTCGATTGGTTTTCAGCTGCAATGGAGCCACTACGTCAAGGGCAGATTTTAGTAAGTGCATAGCACTGTGAACAAACTGATCACTATAATCACCACTGGTCAATAAGCTCATTTCTGTGAGTTCACAAGATAATGCAGCAAAAGCAGGCTGGATCAATTCTTTGTACCGAGCCACAGATTTTTCAGATAATGTCCGTATCAGCTGAATTTTATCTTTTTGAGCAGAGTAGTCTTCAATCAAAACCTGAAAAGTAATTAAAAAATGGTCTGAGAGTATGGGGTTCTGAGGGAGAACATTTAGGTCACTGACCTCTATCCCATATGTTAAAACTAGATCCAGGGTGTGCTTGTGACTATGAGTAGATTCATCAACATTTTGAGTGAAACCGATACTATCTAATAATGCAATAAATGCATTACTCAAACTGTCACCAGAATCATCCACATGGATATTAAAGTCACCTATTATAAGGATCTTGTTATGAGTCAATACTATATTGCTTAAAAACTCTGAGAACTCAGTTAAAAAGTCAGAGTAAGGACCAGGAGGTTGATACACAATAATTAATAGCACAGCCTTTTGATTCTTCCAATTTGGACAAGTAAGCGTTAGTATTAAGCTTTCAAAAGAGTTGAATTTAACATTAGTTTTGGGTTTAAGAAGAAGACTGGAGTGCGATATCACTGCCACACCTCCACCTCGACCTGTTGATCTAGCTGTTTGGAAATTAACATAGGTTGGAGGGGTACATTCATTGAGCCTCACATAATCATCTTGCTGAAGCCAAGTTTCTGTTAGAGCAAGGAGATCAATGTTATTGTCACCGATAAGGTCATTAACTAACAGAGATTTAGTGGAGATTGCTCTAATGTTTAGTAGACCACATTTTATGTATTTCCTACTGGAAGAGTTATTCTGTCTCGTACAAGTGTTAAGCTTTTTACCCATTGACTTTTTTCTAATGCTTTGAGCACTATGGACAGACACAGTCTCTGTTTGCCTTGGTAAACCTCCATGCTTGACTTGTAAAAATCCGGGAGCAGGATTAGTGACGGGATCAACAAGATCAACAGAGGAGCGTTCTACACGACTGCTCTGCGCCCGGGGCTCATAGCTGGATTGTCAATTTAGGGTACAAAGCCGATCAGCCATATTGTGAGCTAGAAGGGCTGCACCATCCAAAGTTGGGTGGATGCCGTCCCTGCGGATGAGCCCAGGCTTTCCCCAGAAGGTGCACCAGTTGTTTAGAAAAATAACTCCGTTTTCCTCACTCCATCTAGACAACCAGCGATTGAATGATGAAAGTCGGCTATACATTTCATCATTGACCAAATTGGGCAGGGGACCAGAGAATATTACAGCATCAGACATCGACTTAGCCAATTCACACATCGAGGCTACTTGTAATTTGAGCACCTCTGATTGTCTCCGCCGGGCATCATTACCGCCTGTGTGAATCACGACTCGACGGAATCTCCTACCTTCCTGTTTTAAAAGCCTAAGGTTCCCCTCGATGTCACCCACTCTGGCCCCTGGGTAACACCTAACCTTCACCACTGGCAGCTTCACGTCTCTAACTGTAGAGCTGCCAATCACCAGCGTGTCCAGTTCAGCCGGTGTGTCGTCACTGAGGGGAGAGAACCTATTGCAGATGTGAAGCTGTTCTTGGAGTGCTACGTGGCGGTGCTTAGCACTAGCCTTCCTCCGGACTGTCACAAACCGGTCCTGGTCTTGCCCCGGCTGCTTGGGACATGCTGCGGGGCTAGGCTTGCTAACACTCCTCTCAGTGCAGGAGCGGGCTGCGAGCCCTGCCGCTACCTTGCTGTAGCTAGTGCTGCCCTGCCCCTCACATCTGCGCAGCCGCTCCTCTAACTCGGTTACCCTGGCCTCCAGCGCTGTCAATACACTGCACTTTACGCAAATACCCCTATCGTCAAGGGAGGCAGGGTTCTGACTCAACATACGGCACACTGAGCAGGAAAGAAAAGAAGACAGAGGGGAGGATGCCATAGCAGTCCCGGCGGACCAAGCTAGTTAGCACGCTAAGCTAGTTAGCACGCTGGTGGCGCTAACGGCGGAGAAGAGATGTAATTCACGAGAGATCACTGGTCAATCAGGGGCGAAAGTAACCCCGGGGGCGTAAATAACCCCGATTTTTTGATTGCTTCCTGAATTAACAGTAATAGCAAGAGAGAGACAGCCATATTCAAAGTTTGAAATTGAGCTGTACTGTTTTAAAAATTTGATAGTCTCATCATCTGTCTTTGTTTTGGTCCCTTCCTTTTTCAAAACTGCATTTGAAATCTTCATGTCATGTTTGTCGAATATGTCCATGTTTCCACAATAAATATAAAAATACCCCCGGATGAAAAAAACAGAAAAAAATTGTTCAGCTTTCTCCACTCCTGGCTGGCTCGCCACAGACAATTGCAGCACATTGTTCTGTGTTTGGTCTATCAACAAGGTGTGAGTTATTGCATGGGGTGATGGCCTGTGGCAGGAATGTCTTTTTTGTACCTGTCCTTGTGACAGCAAAGCTGTAACAGTCTGTTTAAGAAGGAGCTCTGCTGTCTGTCCACTGTGTGGTGGAGAGGATTGTTTGGGGGTTATCCATGATGGGTAACAGTTGGTTCAGTGTTCTCCTCTCTACCACAGCCTCCGCAGTGTCCAGTCTGCAGCCAATCACAGAGCCAGCTTTCCTGATCAGATTGATGGGTCTGTTGAAGTCACCGGCTCCAATGCTGCTCCCTCAGCAAACCACAGTGAAGGAAACTGCACTGGCCACCACAGACTGGTAGAACATCTCCAACATCTCGCTGCACACATTGAAGGATCTCAGGATTCCTCAGGAAGTAGTCTGCTCATCCCCTTGTTGTACACAGCATTGGTGTTGGACTTCCAGCCCAGTCTGATGCTGATTTTGACCTTGATTTTGAGGTAGTCCTCCACCTCATCCACATCCTCTCCCAGAATGTGCAGTGGCTGTGAAGGCATCCTCTTCTTTCTGAAGTCAATGACCATCTCTCTGGTGCCGTTGACGTTCAGCCTCAGGTGATTGCGTCTAACCCACTCTACAAAGTTATCCACCACTGCTCTGTACATGCAGTTGCTTAAACACACAAATGGACAAAATATCACTTTCAGTCTGACTACTTAACTTTCTCACTGGTAACAGTAGGACAGGTCCTCAGACTTTTATGGATAGAGGTTAAAGGTTTAGTAAGTGACTTTTTCCAATACATTTCTTGTCAAATTAATCAAATCTCTCCTCCCTATCCTCAAGCTGAACAGTGAAAAAAATTTCTCCATCAAAACATTGCTCCCGTCCACCCCAAATCCCCCTGTCCCCCTTCGCCCATACGAGGTGCGAGTGGTGGGTCACATACTCGTGCACAATACTGCACAGGCCCACACGCTCGTGCACAGGCCGTCGTGAAAGCTGGTAGAAAAACAGTCCAAGGGAAGCAAAAATGTAAAAAGAGGAGCTACGACCGAGAAAGATGCAGACCCAGGTGAACACCGGCGGCTTTCCAACAGTGGAGGAGCTCCATCTGAAAAGATGCAGGGCTCGGACCAGGGCCACACCAGTGCTGGAGGGGGGGCCACCAGGCCACAGCAGGGCAACAGCAGGGCTGGAGGGGGCCAGTCACCGGGCCACAGCGGGGCCACAGCAGGGCTGGAGGGGGGTGCAGCCACCGAGCAACAGCAGGACAATAGGGTGACCAGATGTCCCGCTTTGTGCGGGACAGTCCCGCATTTGAAATACTTTTAATGCGTCCCGCAAATTGAGATAATGTCCCGGATTGTTATTGACAACGGCACTTGATTTTTTTGAAATGCAGTCTCACCGAGGCTGGCGCTGATTAAACAGCTGTGTGTCTGTGGTCGGGACAGAGCCGTCCTCAGGGGACGGGGTGGGCTCTGGAATGATCTGTCAATCAAGCCAGACGCAGGTGTGCGCCCGCTGCCCGACCCGCCCCGCCACAAACAACAGTGTCGCTCCGGCATGCAGCAGCAGACATGGAGTAAAAAGATAAAGACACGACTCGTACAAAAAAAAAAAAGAAGAAAAGAAAATGCAGCAAAGAGTGGGACACCATTTACTCCTGGGTAAGAACAGTGCAGGGTGACTGCACCAAAGTTTTCTATGATGTTCGTCAGAGCAGTTTTTCCGTTTCACATGGAGGTGAATATGATGTGAGACACCAACAGTCCGAGATTCACTAAACAGTCTGAGACTCACAAAAAAACGTGTGGCTCAAAAGAGCAGCTCCCATTCCATAAATATGTTCCTGCTGAAACCCAAACAACTGAAACACAGATAAAGTGACAGCAGCTGAACTAACGAGCATCTAACACGATGAGGCACCGTTCATACAGGTCAGAATGCTGCGGCAGTGAGCTACAGTTCATATAATTTGAATATGAGCTTCAGTATTGTTCGATCAGAACAAACATATTAATAGTGTTGTTTGTATTTTATATCTTTTTGTGCCTTCAGTACCACAACGTTTATTTATTTATTTAACATTTTATTTATAGAGGAGTAGCCCCTTGAGAGGCACCATCTCGTTTTCAAGGGGTTCCTCTGAATAATAATGCATTGGTTTGATATATAGCGCTTTTCAGGACACTCAAAGACACTTTACATTGCATTATTCATTCACACCATACTGGGTGGTGGTAAGCTATTGCTGTAGCCAGAGCTGCCCTGGGGCAGACTGACGGAAGCAAGGCTGCCAGTCTGCGCCATCGGCCCCTCCGACCACCACCAACCATTCACTCTCACAACTTTCACACGAGGCAAGGTGGGTGAAGTGTCTTGCCCAAGGACACAACGACAGTTTTACGCCTGTGGGAGCGGGGATCGAACCGCCAACCTTCCGGTTATAAGACGATCTGCTCTACCAACTGAGCTACTGTCGCCCTAAAAATAAATGACAATTAACATAAAGAGAATGGCATAAAATGTGGCGATGCACAGTAAATAACAGGTTAATACATCATTTAAAATGCATTTGGTAACGGTCTAATTAGTCTGCTATTCTGAACTGCATGAGTGAGGTGAGCTCCTTGCAGCATTTTTTTATTCAGGTTGTTGGATTTGATTTGTTGAGCCTATAGGTGAATGGAGCCTTCTTCAGGAGCCACATCTTGTGCTTGAATATGTGGTTCATTATTGTTCAGAACAAACACTTTAATGTCGGTGTTTGGAGTTGAGCGAAGGTTTTGTTGTTATCTTACATGAACCTGGGAAAGCTGCATTAAAATGAAATATCATATACTTGAGCAGAATACCGGTAAATTTTTTCGAATTAATTACTGAAGACGACCATGACATCTTGGTGTCCCACATTGTCCCACTCAGATATAGTCTCTGTCCCACATGTGGAAAATTTGGATCTGGTCACCCTCCAGGGCAACAGCAGTGCTGCTGCAGATGGACTTTGTAAACCGGCGGCTTTCAATTCAGGCTACATCCAAGCACATTACCTGGTAACTCGCTGGAGGTAATCACTGAGACTGACTCTCCACTTAGTGATCATGTAACACCGTGCACAATTTCCAAATGTTTGTAGATATTTTCCTTACTTCTACTGATATTATGTTTATTCTATTTTATCGTTATATGAGCCACACATTAGTATGTACACATCAATAAATAATACAGATTTTTACGATGTACAGTGATAAATGGAACTTTTAGTTTGTGGTCTTGTAAAAATGCTCTGAAACCAGAGGTGGAAAAAGTACAAAAAGAATTGTAATTGAGTAAAAGTATCTTTACTTTGCTTAAATCCTACTCAAAGTAAAAGTACCCATCTGAAAATTTACTCGAGTAAAAGTACAAAAGTACATCATTTAAAATGTAATTTCAGTAAAAGTTACTTAGTTACGCAAACGCAGATAGGTTTTCTAAGTTTGGCCCAGGGTTTTTGAGGTTTTCCTCTCCAGAAGTTGTAGCTTCTTCGGACCCTTTCTCCTCCATGATCTCCAAATTTACTGCAACGTCTACTGTACTGGAGGCTCAATACTGTGACTGGTTTTTTCATTTGCAATCGCAGAGTGCACGCCGGTTAGAACGCTCTTAAGTTCCCCCAAGACTTACTCCAAAGAAAGACACTAAGAGGATATGTCCATTTACGGAGCTTTAATGATGCTCAACAAGCAGTGTACAGGTGTATTGTGTGTTTTCTAAGAATAAACAGAAAGACAATAATCATTATCAACTCACCACACTTATCCATATTTCCAGACCACATGTATGTATAGATAATTTCCATAAAGATAAACAAGGCCTGACACACCATGAACACACTGACCACTTACAGAGATCAACCTGAACTAGCGGGAATTGCCCTTTAATGTCGATGTTAGCTTCTATCAATCATTGCTAATCATACATAGCTGCCATAGAGTTAGCTTAAGCAACCTCGCCACAAACAAGAGGGACACAACAAACAACATCCACTGCAACAGGGCGACTTACATTTTCTGGACACACACTAACACTGAGACAACCCAGGCTGACGGCTCCAACTTGTCTTTGATTTCGGACTTCTCCGTGTGCCATTTACTCTCCGACACGGAGCGGTGCTCAGCAGTCGTGAGCAGCGCCAACACTGCCCCTTAGTGGCTGGCGGTGCAAATAACGTCTCCAGTCTTCAGAACATCCACCTTTCCACGTGTAGATCCAGATTATAAATGAGACAAGAGGAAGGGCGCGTGTTTTTTTTTCATTATCATAATTGTACTCAGTAACGTGAGGGGGCTCAAATGTAGTGAAGTAAAATCCTTGGGTCAAAATGTAATTGAGTAACAGTAAAAATTACATATTTCAAAAACTACTTAGAAAATTACAAACTACTCATAAAAAGTACTCAATTACAGTAACGTGAGTAAATGTAATTCATTACTTTCTACCCCTGTCTGAAACACATATCATTGATTCATTAGAAATTTTAAACAAACACACCAAAAGTAGAAAGCAATGTAATAATACAACAATTGACTGGAACATCTAAACTGGCCTTGAGGGTCTGGATATCAGTCACCAAACTTCCAAACACTCAGCCTGGTATCACGACTCTGTTTCCTTGACCAAATGTTCCATACTGCCAAACAACAAACTGTCTATAGCAGGGGTCTGCAATTACATTTGGCGGCGGGCCACTTTTTTGGGGGGCACTTCAATCGCGGGCTAAGGCGTCTCCGTCGCGCGTCCATCCGCGGACAGGAGAGTGGGGCGGGGGGGGGGGGTCCACCGGTTGCGTTTAACGCCATTGCATTCGCGCGACAAATGACACCGTGCCGCGCTAGATGCACGACTTTTATCGCTGGTGTGTGAATTCATTTGCGGGACGGGTAACGCTGGTACACATATGCAACACAGAACATCCTGCAGAACATCACAGCCTCCTCATCCCAGCAGGCAATAAATCGGTCTTGCTGTCTCTCCCTCATCACCATCTCCTGCACAGTGGGCAGGATCTTTCTGATGTTTGTCCCACAGTCCTGTGTGCACCCGGCTGTCTGTGTGTGTGTGTGTGTGTGTGTGTGTGTGTGTGTGTGTGTGTGTGTGTGCGCGCGCACGCGCATACTGATCAATGGTGCGGGTTTTGTTCTTTTTTGTTTTTATGACTGTTTTTACTATTCAGCACTCTTATGAATATGAGAAGTGTTTTTACAAATAAAGATTGAGATTGAGATTCTCCGCCTGCCACCATGGCTGCTCTGTATTTGACATGGGGAAGTCAGCTCCGGCTGCGGCCGAGGCGCCGGCATCGCTTCTGGCTGCCTGCTGCCCTCCGGAGGCGGTCTGAGCTCGGTGAGTTCCACCGTCTTCTGCAGGAGCTGCGCCCGGACGGCCGGTTCCAGCGCTGCTTCAGGCTGACGCCCGGTTTCCACCAGAAGCGGTGAACAAGTGAGATCGCACACGCCGCTCGCCTTGGCATCATGCCAACTGTTCTGCGTGGTCGGAGCCCTGCTGCCCTACGTCAGCACGTCCGTGAAGAACTCCATGCTGATAGGCTGTCCTGGCGCCAATTCGCTTGAAAGGTTCAATAATTTCAACTCAAGCGACAAGCAATGGAGCGGTGGGTGGCGGGCGGCAGCGAGTGGCAGGGCAAGTCGACGGGCGCGTGGATTTTTCCCTGGAAACGCTCGCCACCGGCCACTCGCCGCGTCATCGCTCACGTCATCGCTCGCGTCCGTCGCCCGCGTCCGTCGCCCGCCGCTCAAGGTTGAGCGACAATCGCGTCATTACAGTGACTGTATGTCATCTCATCGCACGAAAAATTCGCGTCGCGTCCGGTGGAAACTCACAGTACGCTCAAACTTACTGGAGAATAAAAACACACGGTGAGCTCGGTGCAGCGCAGTCACTTGCGCTCTATGTTCACCAGACAAGGTGCCACTCCTCTTTATTTTTCCGTGACAAACCGGAAACCACAACTAAACAACACATCCTTCGAAGATTGTCTATTGCAACACAATGACAGATATCGCACTCCAACAGGGGTGCGTGCGTCGACTCGAGGGCCCGGGGTAATGCATGCGTTTGTGCGCGCGCGTGTTGGAATCCTCTCGCGGGCCAGATTGGACGGTTCAGCGGGCCGACCCCTGGTCTATAGGCTGTGTGGTGGAACTGGTAGCTCTCCTCAGTCTCCTCAGGATATAGTAAGTCCTCCACATCCTCCGGGCCATTCTGAGAACTCCTTCCTCCAAAATGTAGAGCGCCATGTGGGGGAACACAGGAACAGTTGTTTGGGATGTGGTCGCAGTACTGTCTATGCCAGAGGGCATCTCCTGGCATTTTTGGCATATGCACCAAGCCAGCAGACCCTGGACAGGTCTGGTATCAGCAGTACGGTCTCCCGGTGATGACGTTGAATCAAACATCATGCTTAGGTTCATCATTAAACAACGCTGCAGCACCTGATGAGAATGTTCAAGGTCCAGGCTATGAATTCACTTCGAAAATGAGATCATTTATTTCAACATTTCATCGATTTTCCAAAATAAAATGACATTTTTTGCCATATGCATTTGTTTCATCCAGTGTCAGTCTATAAGCTCTGCTATAATATTGACATAATAAGGAGCTTATTTTACAGGAAGTGGGTAATTAGGAAGGGACTTCATGTATACATGAAGAATAGAAGCAAGGCAGTATACCAGATCAGCACTGAGTCTTTGAACCTGCAGCATCTGCATACACTGGAGGAGTCAGGGTCTAGACTGGGCACTCCAGTCTTTGCGTCTTCCTCTGCGTCTGCTTGCTATCCTCCTCTTCCTCTCCTACTACCTTCCTCTTCCTCATCCTCTTCCTCTGCATCTGCCTGCTGTCCTCCTCTTCCTCGTCCTCACCCGGCAGATCAGAGCTACTTATGACAGTAATGATGTCAATAACATCGCAAATTTTAGCTTGCAAAGTTGACATAAAATATTTGATTAGCAGCAGCAAATGTAGGCCTACATCACTTTATTTTCATTACATGTCTTTGACTGTGTGACTTTACTCATCCACATTCTCACACCACAGTAATGACAATTGAACAAATGTTTTTAATCTAAATGACACCATATATACTGTATCAAGTGTGTTGTTTTCTCCCAGTATTTTTAAAAGTTGCAATAAGCTGCATCCTTATGTATCAGTGATGGTGGAAGAGTACTAGTGTTGTCATCAATGCAATCATAGGATGAGAGTTGCGTTTGAGAAGTGTTTGGCTTTAGCAGGTGTTTATATGACAGACTTATTGTCACCTTTGCTACAATACTCCTAAAACTCATCACATGACTTTCAAAGTGAGAAATACGACTGCCGTTATTAAGGCTAAATTACCCTCAAGCAGCAGACAGTGCAGTATCTGCCATGTCGGACAGCTGCAAAGTTTCTACACCTGTTGTCATGATGAGGTGCATCCATGAACTTCAGAGATGGAGCCTGGGGCTGAGGATGAAGGGAGCGGTGGACTTGGATTTGTTTTCATTTCTATTGTCAAGAAACTCACTCCTCCTTTTCTCCAAAATCTGCACCTTTAAATGGGAGAGCACTTTATTTTTGTCATTCAGCTTCATGAAATGGGAAACTTGATCCAAAAATTCTTTGAAAAAAGAACAATAACCTGCCATATACTGTGTGCATGCCTGACTGTGTGTTCAGTGAAGTGTATCAGAGAGCAGCAGTCAGTTCAGTTTCTGTTCAGTCTGACTGAGGGAGGTTTTTGTACGACGGTTTTTCACTGTGTGAACACATATTGACTGTTGATAGAATGAGCACTCTGACAGTAATAAACTGCAGAATCTTCAACTTGAACTCCATTGATGGTCAGAAAGAAATCAGATTTTGCTCCACCACCTGTGAAACGACCTGGAGTATCTGATGCTGGAGTGTTGGTGTTGTAAATAAGGAGTTTAGGAGGTTGTCCGTCTTTCTGTTGGTACCAGTGTAAATAGTTGCTGCTGACATCCTGACTGGTCCTACATATGATGGTGACGGTTTGTCCCACAGCAGAGCTGACTGCTGCAGACTGAGTCACTGTGACCTGGCCTCTGGACTCTGAGGAGACACAGACAGAAAGAGACAGCAGCCTCATGGTTTTGTGGGCTTCATTTCAGAGGGACGGATGTTCATAGAGGAGAGGAGTTGGATTCTCTGGACTTTACCTGTGAAGCAGCAGCAGAGGAGAGTCCAGATGAGGACGCAGATCGCACTCATGTTTGTGATGAGGAGGATTTCTCTGTCTTCTGTTGTCCTGAAGGACAGCTGTCAGTCATCCAGTCTTCAACTGTCAGGACTATAAACTCTCCCAGAGCACTGGAGCATGGTGCTGCTGATGCAAAGTGGCTCTCTATGGAAATGCTGTGACTGACTCCAACAGGGACGCGGATCAGTTTCATCGATGAGTGTCACAGATTATCATCAACAAAACCTCTGCTTTCATCATGTTTACTTGCATTAAAGAAGACAATCTGTTGCTTCTCAGATGTTTTACTTGAAACAAGAACCATTCTACGATGCACAACCATTATTTCACTGGGCTTTTGGAAAAATGGAACGAATGATGGACCCTTCGGTTCGTTATTATTCTTATTTAATAATAAAGAATATTATTAAAAGTTTTCTTCTTTTCCCGTTCGCAGGTGAAAAAAATCATGTTTTTTTGACAGTTTTTTGATTGAAAACACTTCACAAAAATTATGGTGAAACAACATAGAACTACATTTTATTGGACATTTTCAATTAAATTTTTGGGGGGAATCTTTCAAACTTGTTGAAGTCAAAGCAATGTTATATATTTCTAACTGTAACTTTGTATTGATTCAGATTCTTTTCTAATGTTTTCTCTTTTTGAGGTAGTAAATCTGAGTTTTAAGGAGCTTCCCTGTGAATCCCTCATCACACTATGTAAGCACACTTTAATGGGTGTCTTTTGCTGGCTCTCGGAGGAGGCGAACGCTTTTTCTATCGCTCCCTACTTGCTTCTCCCTCCCTCTTGTCTCTGCTTGCTGCTCTCTGTCTCGTCTGTTTTACTGGAGGAATCACTTGACTTGTTTTCTTGAACAAACCAAATATCAACCATGGAGCTGATCAGCTGGTCTCTCTACGCAATTGATATGACTTCTTCAACAAAGAACACAGGAGCGGGGGATCCTGCCTGTCCGGACGGGACTCGGCATGCTGGGTATGTGATGGACGCCCGGGAGAAGTGGAGGGGTGTCACATGCCTGGCACCCCTGTCGGACAAGGTCATTGTGGATGATTACATTTTTGGATTTCTGATGATTGGTCTGCTGCTGATTGGCCGGTGCTGCGACCTGATCCTCTGGAGGATTAAGAAGACGGCCACCACAAAAGACGTCCAAGGGATGACGGTCTTTGAAGCTGAGACTGACCGTTTGTGCGAACTCTTTTGAAAGGTGGACAATTTGGGGTTATGGACGATTGAGACGCAAATTGGATGTTACCAGCACCGAGAGGGTTAAACCAGCTTCTGTCTGAAATGTGGAGAACCGAGCAAAGGAAGGTCAAAGGGCTCCTTACGCAAAAACAAGATACCTTCTGATTGTGTTTGGCGCCCCTGGAAGACTAAACATCTCCCTGAAGATTCAAGGACAAGATTGATTGCTTTCTCTATCTTCCCTTTCTCTCTCCCAGCTGCGACCAAAGTTCACCTTTGGACTGCTTCATTCAAGGCCGTCCCGGCAACCACCACCCGAGCCGGAGCACAAAGGGGAGGCGGGCCAAACCACACACACGTACATGGACTAATGAATTGAAATGCCACATACATGCCACACACATTCCCTCCCCCACTCTCAACGTCTCCACCACACTTTTCTGCCGACGGCCAGTGGTGATGACGTGTTGCGCTGATGATGGAGCTCCGACCGCTGATCTGTTACTCTGATAGCAACTTGTCTCACGTGTCTTGCTATGTTTGTGCACAGGTTGGCTTTTTTTGTTTTATTTACCACCACCAACCCCCACCCCCCACCCCCACCCCCCCATGTCTGTCTGAGTTTCTTTAACTCTGTTTCTTTTTCAAGACGGAGCGCCGTAATTGGCTGACTGGGCGTCTTTAAAACCCAAGCAGTTTCGTTGTAAACTGCAACTTCAGTAACTTGTTGCGATGACAATAAAGACTATTCTGATTCTAAATATTGAGGAGAGTAGTTCTCTCTTTTATAAATATACTTTGAAAATCATTACATGTGTTTGTTGCTCTGAAATTTCTATAGGAATGAAGAAATATTTTTTGCAAAATAGAGAAGAAATTTTAAAAATTCTTTTAAATACACATATAAAAATACAAATTGTCAGTCAAAGAATTGTTATTTGGGTTGAGTTCGAATCAGAAGTAAAAGTAGTTTTGCAGAGTTTGTTTCACAGTCAGAGAGTGGTGTCTCTCTACAGTCAGAGGTTTTTGTACAGCGGCTCAATGAGTTTGTATCACTGTGGCTCACGTTCGGTGGAGGAACCAGACTGGAGTTTGGAAGTAAGTTGATTTTACTTTAAATACTGACTGATAAATATTACAAATTCAGACATTAAAACTTGTTATGAATAATTTGAGATGAGAAAGATGTTTTTTCTTCATTATTATTATTAATGTTATCAAGTTTTGATCTCCATTGATTTCATGTGGTATAGCACAGCTTTGCTTCACTTTAATTTTTTATCAGCAATATAAGTTTTTAATTTGAAAATTACACTGAACTGAAAGGTCACCAGGATTAGCTCACAAGTCAAGAAAAACATTGTGAATCTTTAAATGTGCTCAGCTGGAAACTGATGGCTGTGTAACACACTGTTTTAACTCTACCAGTCTCATATTGAATGTGTTTTTAGACTGACCTGTGTATTTATTGACAGTTTTGGTGCACTGGTCTGTCTTTGGACTGAGTTTTAGTTTACATGTTCACTGTTTGAAATGTGTTTGTGTTGCAAAGTGTGCAGGCTTTATTCTTCTAATTTTATTGATTGTCACTTAATCAAAGCTGGATTTATTCTTGGTGCTTTACAGTGTTTCTACATTCTGTTTCTGTTACTCATTTAATATTCATGTTATTTCATTTTTAAATAGAAATATTGGTGATAAATATGTTTGAAAATGATCAAAAGCTGTTGTACATAGAACCTCATTATGAACTTTGTTTCCAAATGTTGCTCGAAATTTTTTAAAGCATTACTTTGATTTGAACCTCATGCTGTCAAAGATTTCTCTCATAAGTTATAAAGTGTAACTTTCCGATAACATTGATGCAAATCTTTGCCAGTAAAAGTTGAGACATGTAATTGTGTTACTTCTGGTGTAGTTTGAGGTGTTTCAGGTCAAATTGTTGGATGATTCTCTCTGTGCTGATGTGCATGAGAGGCTTCTTAAAGGGAAGTGAAACAATGTGTGAGTGAGTGACTGCTGGAGCAGAAAAAGCATCTGGCAGCAACTTGTTGAAGGACAAAATGATGTGTGTCCCACTGAAGCTGTCCAGGTGTGTGCTGTTTGACTGACAGCTGGCTGCTCCCTGTCCTCTAAACTGATTGGTGTCTCCTAGGTGAGAGGCGCCCCACCCTGACGGTGCTGCCCCCCTCCAGAGAGGAGCTGCAGCAGGGGAAGGCCACGCTCATGTGCCTGGCCAACAAGGGCTTCCCCTCAGGCTGGAGTCTGAGCTGGGAGGTGGATGGCAGCAGCAACAGCAGCAGCTGGGAGGAGAGCAGGAGCCCCGGGGTGCTGCAGAAGGACGGCCTCTACAGCTGGAGCAGCACCCTGAGGCTCCCTGCAGACCAGTGGAGGAAGGTGGGCTCTGTGACCTGTGAGGCCACCCAGGGCTCCCAGACTCCCCTCAGAGAGACACTGAGGAGAGACCAGTGTCCGCAGGCCTGACCGGACTCACTGGGACTCTCACACTGCTTTGACTCTCACATTCATCTCACCTCTGTCATTCACTCTCTTTCACTTTCTTCTGTCATCAAACCAAACTCTCTTCATCAGTATTCATCGTCTTACATCATGATTTTCTTTCAGCTTTGACAAAATAAACACTCTTTTCATGTCAACTCTTTGGTCTTGGATGGGTTTTTTCCACAATCAAATCATCATAACACCTTGTTTGGAACAGAAATGTCACTTGATAAATATTCTCAGTATTCCAGCTCTTGTTTCTGAATTGCTTTCACATCAAACAGACTCAAAAGAAAACGTCAGTCAGACGAAGCTGTGTCCTTCATTTATCATAAAGAAAGGTGAACAACAGTGGAGATTCAGAGCAAATGGTGACTGAGCTTCAGATAGATAAGTGTGAATTGTGTAAAGTTCAAAATAACATCATGAGCATGCAGGCTGATCTCATCACTGGTGATTGAAATTAATGATGTTGAAGCTTCATGTAGCATGGGAGTTACAGTCAATACATCTGGGCAGTGATCAATCAGAAGTCTGTCGGCTCTGGGAGTGGAAACGTAAGAGGCTGAACACAACTGAGTTAAGCGGTACACTTTTGTATATAAGTGTGACAGACAAGTCTCTGTGTCCGAGGATCGGGTGGCAAGCGTCGGCTGCCACCCAATCCACACTGCATCCGGCCCCTACGGTTCCCTCGGCTGGTGGTGGGTCCACTGGAGGGTGGGCCAATGTCGCCCATTCGGACTGAGCCTGGCTGGGCCTCGTAGGCCACAGCTCAATCACTGGGCACTTGCTTGCGAGTCCTAACCCCCGGCCTGTCTCCAGGGTAGGGCCCAGGCTGCGACATACCAGGTGATCAAGGTCCTTGATTTGAGCTCCTTCATGGCGGCTTTTCACCTGCCCTTTATCCGGCCCATCACCCAGCACCTGTTTGCCATGGGAGACCCTACCAGGCATACAGCCCCAGACAACACAGCTCCTGGGATCACACGGACACTCAAACTCCCCCACTTCTTAAAGGTGGAAGGTCAAGGGGGAGGCCTCGAAGAAATTCTGGCAAACTGTCCAGCACCTCAGGAGCGAAACTCACAAAACTGTTTATCAGGAAAAAGTCAGACCTCATAAACACTTGGCACTATTTTCTCTCCCTTCATATCACTCCGCGCTGCCTCCAGCTGGCAGCTGCGCTGGTTTCACTTCGTTTACAGCTCGTTAAGTTTGCTCCAGCTGGAGGCAGCGCGGAGTGATATGAAGGGAGAGAAAATAGTGCCAAGCGTTTACGAGGTCTGACTTTTTCCTTATGGACGGTTTTGTGATGCAAATATATCACTCTTTCGAACACATATTGCTTTGAGAAGAAAAACGCTTTATTTTTATGGCCCCAGCAAAGTTGCCGGACTATGGGACGTAACCAAAGCCGGACAGGATCTCTGCTCACTGGACGCTGTCAGGGGTAAGCCTGTGTGAATGGACAACACTGCTGACGGGGATGCCATGCAGATTCATGTCAAAATCCCAAACTATCCCTTTAAGTCTCTGGATGCGCAGGAACTGTCTTGGTTGACATGTCTCTACAACATCGTGTGACGGTCGTGGACAGTGCCTCTGGATTGGCAGACCGGGGTGGTGGTTCCCACCTTTAAAAAGGGGGACCGGAGGATGTGCTCCAACTACAGAGGGATCACATTCCTCAGTCTTCCTGGAGAATTCTATTCCAGGGTACTGGAGAGGAGGTTTCGGCCGATAGTCGAACCTCAGATCGAGGAGGAACAATGCGGTTTTCATCCTGGTCGCAGAACACTGGGCCAGCTCTATGCTCTCCATAGGGTGCTTGAGGGCTCGTGGGAGGTCGTTCAACCAGTTCACATGTGTTTTGTGAACCTGGGGAAGGCGTTAGACCTCGTCCCTTGTGGTGTCTTGTGGCGGATGCTTTGGGAATACGGAGTTGTTAAGGGCCATCCAGTCTCTGTATGATGAGAGACGGAGTCTGGTCTGCATTGCTGGAGTAAGTTGGACCTGTTCCCTGTGCATGTTGGACTCCGGCAGGGCTGCCCTTTGTTACCAGTTCTGTTCATAATCTCTAGGGACAGAATTTCTAGGTGCAGCCAGGGGTAGGAGGGGGTCCGGTTCGGGGACAACAGGATTTCATCTTTGCTTTTGCAGCTGATGTTGTCCTGTTGGCTTCATTGACCCCAGACCTGCAGCATGCACTGGGGCGGTTTGCAGTCAAGTGTGAAGCGATAGGGATGAGGATCAGCACCTCCAAATCGGACGTCATAGTCCTCGACCGGAAGAAAGTGGTCTTTCCTCTCCAGGTCGGTAGAGAGACTCTGGCCCAAGTGGATTAGTTTAAGTATCTTGGGGTCTTGGTCACGAGTGGGGGACGGATGGAGCGTGAGATTGACAGGCGGATCGGTGCAGCGTCTGCAGTGATGCAGTCATTGTGTCAGTCCGTTGTGGTGAAGAAGGAGCTGAGCTAAAAGGCGAAGTTCTCGATTTGCCGGTCAGTCTCCGTTCCCACACTCACCTATGGTCATGAGCTTTGGGTCATGGCCAAAAGGACAAGATCCTGGATACAAGCGGCTGAAATGAACTTCCTCCGTAGGGTGGCTGGGCCCTTAGGGATAGGGTGAGGAGCTCAGTCACCAGGGAGGAGCTCGGAGTAGAGCCGCTACTCCTCCACATCGAGAGGAGCCAGCAGAGGTGGCTCAGGCACCTCTTTAGGGTGCCTCCTGGATGCCTCCCTGGGGAGGTGTTCCGGGCAATGTCCCACCAGGAGGAGAGCCCGGGGATGACCTAGGACACGCTGGAGAGGCTATGTCTCTCGGATGGCCTGGGAACATCTTGGGATCCTCCCGGAACAGCTGGAAGAAGTATCTGGGGACAAGGAAGTCTGGGCATCTCTCCTTAGACTGCTGCAACCACGACCTGGTCCCGGAAAAGCGGTGGAAAATTGATGGATGGACAGTGCACTGCCATGTATTGTGAAATGACAAATAAAGTCTAAGTATAAGTCATAGTTTGCGTCTAAGACATCTGATTTATTGTAAAGATGGAGAAATAAGTTTTAGTCAAAGATGACGGTGAGGTTTCTGACCGATAGTTTGATGTTTGTGTCAGGGAGGACAAAGTCTTTGCCTGTGGGAGTGGTGGGATTTGAGGGACCAAACAGGATGATTTGAGATTTGGATTAAATGGAGGAACATTTTTTGACCATGCAGCAGTGGCGGCTGGTGACAATTTTTTTAGGGGGGGCGCAAATTACCTTGGAGGCAAGTTGATGCTGCAAATCTAGCCACTTTAAAGGGGCTGTATCATGCTTTTTTAGCTAGTCCAAACCCTAGAAATGGCTCTAACATGGTAATAGTTAATTTTTGGCGCTAAGGAAAAGTAATTTTGTATGAAATAAAAGATTTTCTGGAGCTAATTCTGAAACCCGGAAGGGAAAATGCTCCGTTTCACTGAAAATCCCGCCTCTCCCCCTGTGGACTTTGACTGACGGCTGCTTCAACCAATCAGCGCTTCAAAACAAATACTCTAGCTGGCTTTAGCTCTTTTGCTCTAGCTTCTCCACGCGCAAAAACGTCTTTTCCTGTGAGAAACTGACCAAGCGCAGACCCTTCAGACCCTTCAGACTCTTGCTCTTGCTTGACTGTTGCTTTCAGACGATGGTCAAAGTTTATTCTTGAAATCGGAGTTACAAAAAGCAGCAACGCTGATTGCCGAGGGCCTGCGGGAGGGGGGCTCAGGGGAGCCATCTTCACAGTGTGACGTCAACATGGGAAAACAGCAGGGGTGGAAAGTAACGAATTACTTTACTCGCGTTCCTGTAATTGAGTAGCTTTTTTGTGTACTTATACTTTTTCAAGTACTTTTTAAGAAGTGTAATTTTACTTTTACTTAAGTACAGTTTCTTTTAAGTAATGTACTCCGGTACATTTTAAATCACAAACATTACTGAGTAAAAAAAAAAAGAAAAGGAAAAAAGGGTGAAGCAAGAGAAAACGCATTCTGGTACTGAATCATGGGAGGAAGAGTTAATTGGTGCGAGCAGAGACAGACATGGCGCAAGTCTCACACAGACAATGGTGAACATGGAGGCAGGCGAAGGCGTTGTGGTGGACGACCGTGGAGAGGTCGAGGACACAGATACAAAAAATACAGTGCACCCCTGGCTCCTGTGCGCAAGCATGTTGAGGTAAGTCGTGTTTCTCGTTTTCTTTCCAACAAGCTAACTAATGCTGTTATTCGGCTGGCTAATCATGTCCGCAAGTTAGTTTGCAACCTGACGTGATCAGTGTTACAGGTACCACAGCAAACATCCTTCAGCTGCTTCCCCCCATGCTCTGTGCAGTCCAGGCAGGATTTGGCAGCTTTTTAACTCTTTTATCGCCTCCTGATAAATGCAAATTTGCAAGCTAGTTATTTAGCATCTCTCTTAACCTAGTAATCCTACAGCTGAGAAAGCAAAGTAATTCATGATGCAATCTTTTCATAAACGGACACTTTCTTCCCTCCGTTTTCCACAATAACTTTGCTCACACACCAGCAGACAGTGTGGATGGAGGCATTGATTCTGAAAGCCAGTCTCCATTTTTCTCTGCTGACATGCAAACGCCAAACCGCAGTTTGTTTTTTTTTCAAGCCTCCACTTTTAATGTCAGAGTTGGAGCCCTAAATCTTTTCCATTGGCATCCTCAAAACAAATGAACAAATCACAATTGTTTAAGCTGTATCTGTTCTTTTATTAGATCATTATTTGAACCAAACTAAGACACACTGTGTGAATACATTCATCATTTAAGATCACAGTTTCTCTTGTTTATTATTATGTACCTCATACTTCACGTTTTTGTGATCAAATTTTGCATTGATGCACAAATGCATTAACTGTAGAAAACATATCTATGAGTATAATAAATAAAATGCTGAGTATTTAATAAAGGTAGTGATTTACATAGTAATGAAAATAATTGTATATTTATATGTTTTCAGAGGAAACATCCATCAGAGCTGAAGGCCTTTGGTGACGGTGTGGCAACACGGAAACAAACACTGGAGCCTCCAGGAATGCTGCCCAAAAAACCTAAACAGGATGACATGATGGCAGGACGGCAGACGTGTACCACAGGCAAAAGTGGACAAAGTTGTCATGAGCTTCATGTGTGTTGGGCTCATCCAGCTTCTGTGGTAGAGCGAATATATATTCAGACAGTTCATGTATATAACTGAATTTGCTTCACTACCTGTAAATAAAACAGTTTAATTGATATATGCATGTCCTCGTTTCCTTTTTGCACAACACAATAGAGGCAGAAAACACCTGTTGTTAAAAAGTTACTTTTTACTTTTACTCAAGTACATTTTAAATCATTTACTTTTAATTGAGTAGATTTTTTGACAGGTAACTTTACTTGTACTTAAGTAAAATCACATCAGAGTAACAGTACTGGTACTTGAGTATAATACTTTTGTACTCTTTCCACCTCTGGAAAACAGAGCATTTTCACGGGTAGGGGAGGGGCTGCCTCTCTGAGCAGCACAAACAGGAGGAAAGCTTAAAGGAATACTCCACCCAAAAAACGATTTGGCCTCATTTTCTACTCACCCTCATGCTGAGAAACACTCTGGAGCACTTTTTTGACGTTTCAAATGCAGTTGGAGATGTTTGGGGATTTTCGTTGTCAACAAACAGGGACCGACAGAGCCCGACAGAAAAAATGGTCCATAAAGTCCACAAAACGTTCCCATTTTCCTTCATACTGCTCGTCCGCTGTAATCCAAGTGTCCTGAGCGCGTAACGTCCATAATTAATTCTTAACGAGGTCATTTAGTACATTTTAAGAGCCCAAACAGGGCGCTCTCACACAGCTCCATTGCATGTCTGCGCGCGCACCCTGAACTACGGAAGCCGCGGCAGACCAAGCCAGATGCTAGCGCTTTCAGCGACTACTTTTCTAAATTGCAAGCGTAGAAGAAGAAGTTCCGCTGTATATATTCTGCTGTGAGTAACCGAGCTGTGGACAATCACAAAAGTGATTGGCAACTGTTTTAAAGCTTTGAATTCGGTGTCCTGCTGAAAGGGTACAAGCGTGTTGCTTGGTCTGCCGCGGCTTCCGTAGTTCAGGGTGCGCGTGCAGACATGCAATGGAGCTGTATGAGAGCGCCCTGTTTGGGCTCTTAAAATGTACTAAATGACCTCGTTAAGAATTAATTATGGACGTTACGCACTCAAGACACTTGGATTACAGCGGACGAGCAGTATGAAGAAAAATGGGAACGTTTTGTGGATTTTATGGACCATTTTTTCTGTTGGGCTCTGTCGGTCCCTGTTTGTTGACAACGAAAATCCCCAAACATCTCCAACTGCATTTGAAACGTCAAAAAAGTGCTCCAGAGTGTTTCTCAGCATGAGGGTGAGTAGAAAATGAGGCCAAATCGTTTTTTGGGTGGAGTATTCCTTTAAACACGCAGGCACAAAGGAAAAAAACGCTTTGGGGGTGTTTTAGGTGAGTACATAACTATATAACAAGGTTAAAACATACAAAAAGTGAATTTTGCATGATACAGCCCCTTTAATGTCCATGCAGTTACAGAGTTAGGAAGAAAGAAAAACTGTATATAATCCAACATTGCCATCTGTTTTATTTTGAAGAAATGGTACGTCTGCCACATCCACAGGTCCATTGTTCACTGTATTGGTCTTTGCAACAATTACACATTGATTATAGTACCAGATAAACAGAAAAAAATAACTTTGTTTTTCCCCTTGGGGAAATCCAGCTGCCTGGTAACCAGCTTATTTACACATACAGTAATATCAACATTTTCTGTGCAGTTAATTGTCTCAGAAATCATTGCAATAAGTGATAACATTGCACAAAACAACAATGTTATTTTGAGACCATTTTCAACTAATATGCCATAACAATGCAAGAACATCCTATCAAAATCAATAAACTTTCACTTCTTAAGAACATTTTATCCTGGAACTGGAAGAAAATTTAAACCACTAAACAAAAATAATTAACAGAATGGATTCTCAGTCTCATTAACAATGAATGAAAACCAAACACAACCAATAAATATGACAGATAATGAAGTCTGTAAACAAAGCTGCCTTCACAAATGATTAAACATGGAGCTCTGACTGAAAAATCAGGAAAATTACCAGTTAGTACCTTTGTAAATGAAAAAAAAAATATAGCAACAAAAATATCCTATAAAGCAGATGACTCAACAGATCATATGAAATATCTGTTCCTTCAGTCTGGGAGAACGAACAAATGAACCTTTTTGCAGCCGTCACTTATTACACTCATTTATTCTTACTGTGCACTTGTAGAGACTTTACTGAATTAATTTTCATTATTCCAGTTCCACTTTCACACACCATCCTTCTCCACAGTACGACTCTCCTCTGCCACTGTGGATGTTCGTTAGAGCCGAAAATGCAGGAGTGCAGATGAGTGACAACAGCAGTGTCCAAACACAACGAAACAACAGAAATAAAACGATTCTAATTGGTTGATAATAAAAAGTGGGCGTGTGTGTGGCGCACAGAGCTGCGCCACAAACCCGATTTGTAAGGAACCAATTAAAATGCAGCCTTAAGTCACATTTTAGTAGAAAGTTTGAGGCTCTCCATAGGGAGCCATTTGTCCGGCGCCCCCATTCGTCTTCTTCTTTGGAATAATGGCGGCTGGCGACCAACAACTGAGGTGCATACCGCCACCTACTATATCTCTTGGTGAATGTGTCCCAGCGCCCTCAAAGCCAGGAAGTGTTATTCATACAGAAATACCATTAAAAAATTATTAAAAAGAAACAAAGTATGCCCTTTTGTATGCACAACTAGGCTGAAAATACATTATTTTACATATATTACAAATAAAAATTATACACTCAAAGTTTTATATTTTCTGAAAATTGTGTAGACTGATTGTACTGACTGACGATAAACTGATGAGGGCGGCGCCCCAGCACCCCCTATTGACCAGCCGCCACTGCCATGCAGCTTAATGATATGGGTACCTCTATCCAAAAATGCTTTGAAGAAAGAACAATCACTTGGAACACATGCCAGTATGTACACTGTGTGGGCACCAGATTGTGTGTTCAGTGAAGTGTATCAGTGAGCAGCAATCAGTTCAGTTTCTGTTCAGTCTGACTGAGGGAGGTTTTTGTATGACGGTTTTTCACTGTGTGAACACATCTTGACTGTTGATAGAATGATAACTCTGACAGTAATAAACCGCAGAATCTTCGACTTGAACTCCACTGATGGTCAGAGAGAAGTCAGACTTTGCTCCACCGCCTGTGAAACGACCTGGAGTATCTGATGCTGGAGTGTTGGTGCTGTAAATAAGGAGTTTAGGAGGTTGTCCGTCTTTCTGTTGGTACCAGTGTAAATAGCTGGGGTTCTGACTGGTCCTACATGTGATGGTGACGGTTTGTCCCACAGCAGAGCTGACTGCTGCAGACTGAGTCACTGTGACCTGGCCTCTGGACTCTGAGGAGACACAGACAGAAAGAGAAAGCAGCCTCATGGTTTTGTGGCCTTCATTTCAGAGGAACGGATGTTCATAGAGGAGAGGAGTTGGATTCTCTGGACTTTACCTGTGAAGCAGCAGCAGAGGAGAGTCCAGATGAGGACGCAGATCACACTCATGTTTGTGATGAGGAGGATTTCTCTGTCTTCTGTTGTCCTGAAGGACAGCTGTCAGTCATCCAGTCTTCAACTGTCAGGACTATAAACTCTCCCAGAGCACTGGAGCATGGTGCTGCTGATGCAAAGTGGCTCTCTATGGAAATGCTCTGACTGACTCCAACAGGGGCTTGGATCAGTTTCATCAATGAATGTCACACGACCAGATTATCAGAAATGAAAACTCTACTTTCATCATGTTTACTTGCATTAAAGAAGACAGTCTGTTGCTTCTCAGATGTTGTACTTGAAACAAGAACCATTCTGCTATGCACAATCATTATATCACTGGGCTTTTGGAGAAAGTGTGACAAATGAATGATGGACCCTTCTGTTTGTTATTATTCTTATTTAATAAAAAATAATATTCTTTGAAGTTTTCTTCTTTTCCCTTTTGCAGTTTAAAAAGTCATGTTTTATTGACAGTTCTATGATTGAAAACACTTCACGAAAATTATAGTGAAAAAATGTAGAACTAGATTTTATTGGACATTTTCAATTAATTGTTTGGGGGGAATCTTTCAAAGTTGTTGCAGTCAAAGCAATGTTAAATCCTTCTAACGATAACTATATATTGATTCAGATTCTTTTCTCATGTTTCTTTTAATTTTTAAATTTAATGTGTTCAAGTAGGGGCATGCAAATATAAGAATTGTTTTCTTCTTGCTGCTCCTTTCCAATCATGGAGGTGTTGATTTGAAAAAAATGCAGTGTGCATTTATTCACAATTTATTTTGTCCACTTTCATGCAAGGAACAAAAATAAATAAATGAATAAATAAATAAATGTTTTGTCTTCATGAGGTTTTAATCTAAGTTTTAAGGAGCTTTTTGACAACCCAGTGTCACTCCACATTGTGTAATACCTACGTAGGTCCACAGCACATATTGGAGACATTTCACGAGAAACACCTGGAGAGTGTTACAATGCTGCATTTGATCATCCCAGTCTTTCCTGTGGACATATCTTCAGGTCATGTCACTGCGTCTCTCTGCCAGCTCTGATGAAAAACATGGCGGATATTTCTTCTATTTTTGGTGGTAAATGTTGGAATTTCAATGCAGATGGCGCACTGTAAAAAATTGCTACATGGAAATTGCCAACTTTGGACAGTAACATACTATTTTCATGAAAATATTACTTTACAGTCGAAAACAATGTGTTCTGGGCAATTTTAATTGACACCTTACCGTTTTCCATATGGATCCCTTATCACACTATGGAAGCAAACTTTAAAGGGAATATTCAGGATAGTAGTTCACTCTTTTATAAAGAATACTTTGAAAATCATCAAATGTGTTTGTTGCTCTAAAATTAAAGGTGCTGTAGGCAGGATTTGGCATCTCCGCCATCTTGCTTAGGTTTACCTAAGCAAGATGGCGATTTGACCCATCTAAGATGGCGATTCGAAGCCCAGCACAGCCAATCCTGTCCTGTTTTCTAAATGTGAACAAAATATGAGAGCAGACTCAATGGCTCAAAAATTGTTATCTAATAATGTTGCTGGTTTTCGGAATGATGTGCGCACTCAGAACAAGGTAAATACACTACTGCCCGGTGTCATAGAGGGAGTCTCAGAGGCTGAGAACATAGCTGAACTCTGGAGGCAACATTACTCTGCTTTATTTAATTGTATACAAAGTGAACCTTTGGGAGTGGGAGGAATTACCAACAGGGAGGCGGTGACCATCTCCTAGGGCTGTCACGATATCAAATTTTCTCTTCAAGATTATCATGGGCAAAAAAAATCACGATAACGATATTATCACGATATCAGCAAAAATTTTACTAATAATGGTAAAAACATTCAGATTCATCTTTAATTTTATTTTTGTTTGTTTTCTCTCTTTTCCCAGATGAATTACATTCAGAATACCTGTCAATTGAGGTGTTGAAACAATATGAGAACAGAAACTGTACAGCTGCATGCCAAAAGTGTAGTTACACTCAACTAATTAAAATCTGATTAACTGATTAACAGAGGATCCACAGCAGGGGCGTAATTTACGTACGGTTAGTGGGTTATGAAAACCCTCGGGCCCTCTTGGGGTGAAATCCTGTACCACCACCACACTGCCGAGAATTTTTGTTTGTTTGTTTAACTCCGAGGCGGAATGAGCAGCAGCTGCTTCTCTCCAGCCAGAGGCGCCGCTACTGGCTGGGGCCCCGAGCTGAAGGGGGCCCCGAGGAACGGCTGACATCAGTCAATTTCAATGACAGATTTAAGGCGCTACACTAGACGCTGCAACGACAACGTGTCGAAAATCCCCCGCATGGGGCCCTTTTCCGAGTACTCACCGGTTAGTTGCTAGAAAGGGGCCGGCGGAGAAGACGGCGGAGATCAGCGAAACAACTTGAAACCCCCCCGGACACATTACAATGACACATCTGGAACCTACCTAATGGGGCCCCACTACTACCCGGCTTGCATCAGCGTGCAGTCAGTGTTGCTAAACACACGTTTTTCGGGTTAGGATAGAGCATCTCGCTGTCGTTGTCGGCCACCGCCGACATGTTTAGTTCACTCGTGACACTCGCTAACTGGGAGCCCCGCTAGCTAGGAGCCGTGCCGCTACCGCTGCTCCTGCTGTGTTTATATGTGAGGGGAGGGGGAGGGGGAGGGGTGCTGCAGGAGGGAGACGAAGCAGGGCGGAAGAACAGGAGCGGATTTTGAAAATACACTTCAACATGTTTCAAGTGGCACTAGATCCTCTATACCAGGGGTGGGGAATCCTGGTCCTGGAGGGCCGCAAACCTGCATGTTTTCCATGTCTCCCTGCTTCAACACACCTGAATCGAATCAAGATTCATGGCCAAGTCCAGCAGAAAGCCTGATAACAAGCCTCATTGCAATCAGCTGTGTTGAAGCAGGGGGACATGGAAAACATGCAGGTTTGCAGCCCTCCAGGACCAGGGTTCCCCACCCCTGCTCTATACGATATTATCATGTGCGCATTTTGAACACGATATTGAAATTTCATTTTTTAATACCACGATTATCATCAATACCGGTTTACCGCGACAGCCCTGCCATCTCCCCCTCTGAAGTTCACAATGCTATAGTTCAACTGCCTGATAATAAAGCTACAGGTGCTGATAATATCACTGCAGAGCACCTGAAGTATGCTACGCCTAAAGTTGCTGTACTTCTGGCCTTATGCTTCACTGGCTTCGTGATCCATGGGCTACTACCTGCCTCTCTATTGTCTGTTACGCTAGTGCCCATCATTAAGGATAAAGCTGGCAAAGTTGGGAGTGTGGATACTTACAGACCGATAGCTTTAGCCAGTGTCTTATCTAAAGTCTTTGAGAAAATATTGCTGGGTCGAATGTGTCAATGTATAAGTACTACAGATAATCAGTTTGGATTTAAAACAAAGATGGGAACTGATCTATGCATCTACAGCATAAAAGACACAGCACAGGTGTATTTAAGACAAAATTCCTCTGTGTTAGTAGGATTTATCGACGTGTCTAAAGCGTTTGACAGAGTGAACCACCGGAAGCTTTTTGATAAATTAAAACTAAGAAAGGTGCCTGAGACCATAATAAGGATTTTGGTTTACTGGTACTCTAATCAGAGGATGCAGGTGAAATGGGGAAGTACAATCTCAGCCTCTTTTGGTGTCAGTAATGGGGTGCGCCAGGGAGGGCTGCTGTCCCCGGTTTTATTTAACCTCGACATGGATGAGTTGTCCCAGCGACTGAATAACTGTAGAACAGGATGCATGATTGGTAACACTCTGATCAATCATTTCATGTACGCTGACGATCTGGCTATTCTCTCTCCAAGCAGTGCTGGCTTTCAGCAACTTTTGAATGTTTGTTCTGATTATGGACTCAAATACAATGTTCAGTATAACGCCAAAAAGTCTGTTGTACTAATCTGCCGGACTAAAGCAGACAAGAACCTTTGCTTTCCAGACTTTCATCTGTCCGACCAAAAGCTGAGTGTATACAGTCAAACAAAATATCTGGGTCATTTCATAACAGACCGGCTCTGTGATGATGATGACATCGCTCGCCAAAGACGTGTACTGTACTCCCAGGCCAATACACTGGTTCGGAGATTTCACATGTGCACAGAAACCGTAAAAATCAAACTGTTTAGGACTTACTGTACACCCCTGTATACACCCCCTTTGTGGTGCAATTATAAGAAGAGTGCACTACAAAAGCTTAAGGTGGCCTATAGCGATGCTTTTCGTATTTTACTGAAGAAGCCCAGGTCAAGCAGTGCAAGCCTGTTGTTCTGTCAGACTCACGTGAATTCTTTCCATGCTCTCATGAGGAATCTGATGTATAGATTCATGTGCCGTCTGAATGACTGGAACAACACTCTTGTCCAGGCTCTGGTGACCCCCAGCACTAGTGCTGTGCGTTATCAGTCAGCTCTGTGGAAGCACTGGTACAAGTGCCTTTTATGATTGTGTACTGTCTGTTTTTCTTTCTTTTAGTGGGCCAAGAGCCTGTCAAATAAAGATAATCAATCAATCAATCAATCAATACATGCCAGTATGTACACTGTGTGGGCACCAGATTGTGTGTTCAGTGAAGTGTATCAGGGAGCAGCAGTCAGTTCAGTTTCTGTTCTGTCTGACTGAGGGAGGTTTTTGTACGACGGTTTTTCACTGTGTGAACACATATTGACTGTTGATAGAATGATAACTCTGACAGTAATAAACTGCAGAATCTTCAACTTGAACTCCACTGATGGTCAAAGAGAAGTCAGACTTTGCTCCACCACCTGAAAAACGACCTGGAGTATCTGATGCTAGAGTGTTGGTGTAGTAAATGAGGAGTTTAGGAGGTTGTCCGTCTTTCTGTTGGTACCAGGCTAAACAATATGCGCTGCTACAGCTTGCTGGTGCCTGACTGGTCCTGCATATGATGGTGACGGTTTGTCCCACAGCAGAGCTGACTGCTGCAGACTGAGTCACTGTGACCTGGCCTCTGGACTCTGAGGAGACACAGACAAAGAGAAAGCAGCCTCATGGTTTTGTGGGCTTCATTTCAGAGGGACGGATGTTCATAGAGGAGAGGAGTTGGATTCTCTGGACTTTACCTGTGAAGCAGCAGCAGAGGAGAGTCCAGATGAGGACGCAGATCACACTCATGTTTGAGATGAGGAGGATTTCTCTGTCTTCTGTTGTCCTGAAGGACAGCTGTCAGTCATCCAGTCTTCAACTGTCAGGACTATAAACTCTCCCAGAGCACTGGAGCATGGTGCTGCTGATGCAAAGTGGCTCTCTATGGAAATGCTCTGACTGACTCCAACAGGGACGTGGATCAGTTTCATCAATGAGTGTCACACGACCAGATTATCATAAATGAAAACTCTACTTTCATCATGTTTACTTGCATTAAAGAAGACAGTCTGTTGCTTCTCAGATGTTTTACTTGAAACAAGAACCATTCTGCTATGCACAATCATTATATCACTGGGCTTTTGGAGAAAGTTTGATAAATGAATGATGGACCCTTCTGTTCATGATTTGAAGTTTGAAGTCTGAAGTACAAAGTTTTCTCCTTTTCCCTTTTGCAGTGAAACCTGTCTGTTCCATGGTTCACCAGTGATGTCTATCTGTTGTCTTGGTTACAGTGTTCAGAGACAGAAGTGAAACATTTCAAAGCAGTTTCATTCAATCTTAGAACAAACTGGAGGAAGCTTCTTCAGCTGCAGGGTGCAGAAGGGAGTTTGACTTCTCTTCTGAAAGAGGAGGACTTCCTGTCAGGGTGGACTCTGACCTGGAGGATATATTTCAATCATTACTGGATGTGATATTGGTGTAGAGATTTTAACAACATTAACAATCAATAGTATTGATATTTGCTTTCACTTCTTTGGACTCTCCAGCTCAGTGTACAAACAGAGGTTCAAAAATATTGTTTTATTTACAGTCCTTTGATTGAAAACACTTTTTGAATAAAACAATTATTGTGAAACGACTTAGAACTGAATTTTATTGAACATTTTGAGTAAAATATTTTTTAAGACTCTTTCACACTTGTTCAAAGTTAAATCTGTCTATCTGTAATTTTTTGTTGATTCATATTCTCATTTTGTGTCTTCATGATGTCATAAAAGTGAGTTTTTAAGGAGCTTTTTGACAGCCCAGTCTCACTCCACATTGGCTAATACCTACATAGGTCCACAGTACATATTGGAGACAAGTGACGAAAAACACCTAGAGAGTGTTACAATGCTACGTTTGATCATCCCAGTCTTTCCTGTGGACATATCTTCAGGTCATGTCACTGCGTCTCTCTGCCTGCTCTGATGAAAAACATTGCAGACATCCCTTCTATTTTTGGTGGAAAATGTCGTTTTTCAATACAGACTGCACACTGTAACAAATTGCTACAAGAAAATTGCCAACTTTGGACACTAACATACTATTTTTCATGAAAACATTACTTTACAATAGAAAACGATGCATTCTGGGCAATTTTAATTGCCACCTACCGTTTTCCCTATGGACCTCTCATCACACTGTAGAAGCAAACTTTAATGGGAATATTCAGGATAGTAGTTCTCTCTTTTATAAACAGGGGTGCACATAATATTTTTTGTCTAGTTCTCAGGGGAGAACCTTGGGTTGTTGCTTTGTCCTCACATTTTTATTGTTTCAAATATTTTCATTAAATTTTCATACATGTCATCCACCAAGCAATTCCATCAACTTTTCTTTTGTCTAATCAAATACAAGAGAACAAAAAGACAAGAAAAAAGCAAGAAAAAAAAAGAGACAATAGGAACCCCCTCCCTCCCTCCCCGGAGTGCTACCATTCCATGCAGATTGTATTCAAATTTCGACTAATTTCAACCTGTTAGGTAGAAGATTAAGGGGTGCCAACACTTTTCAAACTCTCCGAGTTTGTCCTTAAGAATGAATCTTATTCTTTCTAAGTGCAGAGTTTCAGTCAGTTCAGTTAGCCAGAGTTTGGCTGTTGGTACATCCTTCTTCTTCCAGAATAAAAGAATGAGATTCTTTGCTGTAAGGAGCCCATAAGACAAGAAATGTTTGTGAGCTATACTCAACCTCCTTTGCCTATCTGATATTCCCAGGATAATTAATATATGATCAGATTCTATTTCTTCCACTAGTATTTTTGAAAATAAACTAAATATTCCTTTCCAGAAGTTATGCAGGTTTGGGCACAAACAATAACTATGAAGCAAAGTTGCCTCTGGTGAACCACACTTATCACATTGAGATGAAATTTCAGGAAAGAATCTATGTAGTTGTAATTTGGTATAGTGTAATCTATGCAACACCTTAAACTGTATTCAGTTGTGCCTTGTATTAATTGAGCATTTATGTATGTGTACCAGGCTCTTGTCCCAGGTATCCTGTGGTATCTGCACACCCAGTTCAGTTTCCCATTCTGCTTTAATGATGTTCGTTGAAGTCGGGGCCATATTCTGCAATGAATTATACAAATAAGAGACTGCATTTTCAGATCCAGCAAGACGTTTCAGACAATCATCCAACTTATCCGGCCCTGCAGTTTCAAAGTTGGGGAGGTGCGCTCTCACATAACTCCTAACCTGGAGGTATTTAAAAAAATCCTTTTGCGTGAGAGTATATTTTACTTGAAGCTGTTGGAATGATATGAATGTCCCCCCAAAGTAAAGATCGCCCACTTTAGATATTCCCATCTCTCGCCACACAAAGAAACTACCATCTGTGTTGGCGGGGGCAAATGAGGGATTTGCCACTATGGGTAAAGAGAAAGACATTGTTCTTAGATTTAAATGTTTAGATATTTGTTTCCAAATGCGTATAGTGTTATGAATAATTGGGTTATTGTTGTAGATTGCCTTGTTTAGTGAGACTGGTGACAAGACAACTGCTCCAATAGTAAACGGTAGGCAATCCTCCCCCTCTATCTTCAAACCACGAGGTAACACTGCTGTATCGTCCAGCCAATAAATAATGGATCGAATATTAGTGGCCCAATAGTATAGTATGAAGTTTGGGAGGGCCAAGCCTCCGTTCAACTTGGGTTTGCAAAGGTGGGCTTTCCGTATTCTATGCACTTTATAATCCCACACAAATGAAAGAATAATTGAATCTAAACGTTTAAAGAATGCTTTAGTAATAAAGACAGGTATATTCTGAAGTAGATATAACAACTGTGGAAAAAATATAATCTTAACAGCATTTATTTTACCAATTAGAGAGATAGGGAGCGTTCTCCAAAATTGTATGCTATTTGGCAGCTTACTTATAAGGGGGTCAAAGTTAGCTTTAAATAGTGTGTTATAATGTTTAGTAACTACTTTACCTAGGTATGTAAACCTCTCTTTTGTAATCCTAAAGGGGACTTGCTGAAGCCAATGACAATCTGTTGTTTGGACCGGCATAAGCTCACTCTTATCCCAATTTACTCTGTATCCTGCAAAAGTCCCAAATAAATCAATCAAGGACAAAATTGGTTTAATAGATATTTGAGGGCGAGATATAAAGAGGAGAATATCATCCACATAAAGACATATTTTATTTACAGTATATTTTGTATTATATCCATACATTTCTCTTTGTGATCGAATACTCTTGGCAAGTGGCTCTATTGCCAAGGCAAAAAGCAAAGGACTTAATGAACAACCTTGTCTTGTTCCTTGGCACAAATTGAAATTAGAAGAAGGAGTCTGGTTAGTTAGTATCTTAGCATGGCGGATATTATATAATAATTTTATCCAAGAGATAAACCTGTCGCCAGTCTCAAATTTTTCAAGTACTGCAAACAAATATTGTCATTCGACCTGGTCGAACGCCTTTTCGGCATCCAATGACAGGATCGACAGGTCCTCTTGTGATGACCTTGCGGAGTACATGACATTAAAAAGACATTGCAGATTTAAAAAACAGTGCCTCTGAGGAATAAATCCAGTTTGGTCTGGGTGCACCAATTTACCGATTAAAACACTAAGTCTTTTGGCCAAAGTTTTTGTGAGAATTTTCTGATCCGTGTTTAATAGGGATATGGGTCTGTAAGATCCTACCTCCTCCAGATCCCTCCCTTTTTTTGGAATTAAAGTGATAGTCGCCTCAGTCAATGTATGTGGAAGTACTCCACTGTCAAACGCCTGTCTATACATTCTATTTAAGTAGGGCACTAGGAATTTGTTAATTTTTTTTTTTATAGAAGTCATGAGTAAAGCCATCTGGTCCAGGAGTTTTACAGTTTTTAAGGGATTTCATAGTTTCTGAAATTTCCACCGACGTAATATCGGCTCCCAGGAAGTCACGGTCCGCCTTGGTCTAATGTTGGGACCTGTCTAGGAATTTCTGCACATTGCCTGGGTTTGCATTCATTTGAGAACTATATAAGGTCTCATAAAATTGCTTGAACCTCTCATTTATTGCTTTGAGAGAAGTTAAGAGCTCCCCAGTGCCTGATTTAATTTTATGAATCAAACGTTCGCTCTCCAAATTACGCATTTGCCTGGCCAATAATTTATGCGGTTTATCACTAAATTCGAAGTATTTCTGTTTCGTAAACCGGAAGACTTTACTAATCTTGGCTGAAAGTATTTTGTTAAGTTTGTATTTGAGTGTTAGAATTTGGTTAAATTTCTCTTTGGAGGGACATTGTGCATTCTCCATATCAAGCCTATGTATTTCTTCCTCCAGTTTAAACTGTACTTCTCCATTGCGTTTCCTCTTGGAAGCTTGAAATGATATAATACAACCCCTTATGTAGGCTTTAAATGTCTCCCACAATAAAGAGGGAGCAGTTTCTGGCTTGTCATTTGTTTCAAAATATGTGTGTCAATATGTAGTTTAATATATTCGCAAAAAGCTGAATCGGTTAAAAGCTGTGACAGAAACCGCCAGCTTCCATGTTGCCGGTCTACTTCACCTAGTCTCAATGAAAAGGTTACAAGGCAGTGGTCAGAAATGATCATATTATGGTATTTCACGTTGCCAGCACATGATAATAGTTTACCGTCAACCAGAAAGTAGTCTATTCTTGTATATACGTTGTGGACATGGGAGTGAAAGGAGTACTCTCTTCCTGTTGGATTAAAAGCCCTCCACAGATCACACAGATTCATGTTCTTAATATAGGTATTGAGGAGCTTACTTGTATTGGATGGAGCTATGATTTGAGTCGATGATCTATCCAAGTGTTGGTCTAGCACGCAATTAAATTCGCCACCAATAATCACATTAGTATTTGAAATGTCTGGTGTCACCCCAAGCACCTTCCTAAAAAAAATCTGGATCATCCTGATTAGGTCCATAAATATTTAACAGTGTAACATGTCTTGAATACAGTTCTCCCACCACCAATACATACCTCCTCTCTTTGTCAGCAACAGTAGAATGATGTTTAAAAGGAACATCCTTACAAATTACAATGGCAACACCCCTAGACTTCAATGGAAAGGAGGAGTGATAGACTTGACTGATCCATTTACATCTGAGTCTGAAATGTGAATCTTTCTTTAAATGCGTCTCCAGCAGAAATATAACCCCTGACTTAAGAGACTTTAAATGTGCTAACACCTTGCCTCTTTTAACTGGTTCGTTAATTCCTTTCACATTCCAAGATGAGAAAAATATTTCGCCCCTCCTCTCCTGTGTTCCTGGTAATCCTGTCTAGAAATCCTGTGTACCAGGTAGCACTCCCCCAACCCTTCCCCGAACCCCCTAACATTCAAACTAAAGCCATGAACCGGCAACATTATTAAACTAAAAAGGGCAAAAAAAAAAAAAAAAAAAAGAGAGATACAACAGTAGATATGCAACTATGAGTGCCTCCTATACTACTCCTCAGTGGTGGGCCGTCAGGGCCTGCAAAGCCTTCTCTGCTGGCCTAAAAAGTATCTGAATTACAGACTGATGTAAATTATATTTTGTCCATAAATAATTAATAAATGATTCCAAACGGTATGTTCCAGTTCTTTTCATAGTTTTCCCGTGGTTGCGCTGCTTCCAGACATGTTTTTTCATATTAAATCATTTAACCAATCAGATTTCAGGCATCATCTGTTGCTAGGGTCAAAGAAATCTGCCCGAGGCCTCCGCTATCCGTTCTGATAGCCCAGTAAAGTAAAGTGAAGCGTCAAACAGACAGTTGCTTCAACCAATCAGATTTCGAGTTGGCGACTCAGCGCCTTCTATCTTGCGTACACTAACAACAACATATCCAGTCCCTCTGATTTACATTCTCCAAGAGATACAGCAGGTGGCGGTATGCACCTAAGTTGTTGGTCGCCTACCTCAATTATTCCAAAGAAGAAGAAGAAGAAGAAGACCTGAAGAGAAATAAAACTTACGCCAGAAATACCAAAGGGCAAGCTTGACTTTCAGCCCTGGCTTTATGGAACTGAAACGCACGGATAATCTATATGACAGAGCAATTGAACTCTTTTTGAGGAAGGAAAGGAGGATGTATTTTGTTTTCAAATAATTGGGATTTTGGTGAGTAAAATGTTCCTCTTTTCCTAAATAATATTGCTGTTTTATTAATTTGTTGATGCTCATTGTATGTGCACAGATGTAGTAGGAGAATTGTGCACTTCAGCAAAGGCATTTATTCTGGCTGCACAAGTATCTATCTGCTGTGCAACAACTCTTTATGTGCATATCTGCATAATAAGATTTTTTTTGTAGACAAAATAGTTATTGAGAGGTGGATTGATTCAGGCGGATCTGTTCTGAAGGCCTTAGTGTGAAATGCACGGTCCGCCACTGCTACTCCTAATGATTCTGAGTGTCTATGAACAATAACAGCTCCACTTTGGCCAACATATTATCAATAACAAAACAGGACCAAATGTCCGGGTACATATAACCTTTAAAGAAGTGAAAATCAAAATACTCCAACCCACTACCTACTCCAAACAGAAAACAAAAAATGTAAATTACGGAATTCACAGTACTAGTAGGAGTGGGCGGTTTGTAGAGAGAAAATTAAACACACCAGTCCCACTTTTGAGGGAGACATCAGTCCACCCATAACGTAATCAAATACTACATTACCATCCCAGTCTTCTACTTGGTGTTAAAGTGGCGTTCTGCATAAGCGAGGGCTTCTTGGGGGTCAGTCAACATTCTCTCTCTCTGCCATCATGCGTCCCCCGCAGCTTCGCTGGATACATGATTCCAAACCTGACCCCGGGCTTGTTCCGGAGCATTTTCCTGACCGGTGTGAAGGCAGCTCGTGCTTTGGCAACTTCTTGTGGAAGGTCTCTAAACATCTGGCTCCGCTGTCCCTTGAAAGTTAAATCCCTCTTGCTCGTGATCCTGCAGAAGATGTCCTCAAAGTCATGTCCATAGTGGATTTTCAAAATGAAGTGGCGCGGTGGTTCACCATCTCCTGGCCGCTGCCGGAGCGCTCTGTGGGTACGATCAATAATCGGCTTTTCCTTCAGTTCCAGAACGTCTTTTAATAAAGCCGCTGCAAACTCACTGGGCGCCGGTCCCTCCTCCATTCCCTCTTTCAGACCTGTGATCCTGAAATTCTGTCTCTTCGAGCGTCCTTCTAAATCCAAACATTTCCCGTTGATGCAATCGACTTGTTTGGTGAACTGCTTCACCTGCGTCTCCAACTCTGCAACCCTGTCTGCTGTGTCGGTCGTCGACTGCTCCAGTCCCTGTAGCGTATTAGCCTGTGACTCGGCCTGCGTTCTCAGAGCCGTGATGTTTGAATCAGTTTCTGTTTTCAACGCGGCAATTTCAGCTCTCAGTATGCCCGTGACATCTGCAATCTTTTCATCTATCTTGTCACAAATATCCAGTTTTACTGTGTGTAGCTCCGACCGTAGCGATGCTATTGCAGCTAGCACAGCATTATCATTCCCATTGCCTTGTGCTGTAGCACCGCCGTCACCTTCTGGCGAGTCCGCAGCTCCGCTGAGGACTTCTTCGATGAGATCACTTTTTGGCTTATTTGCTTTCTTTGGATTCAGCATTCTTGGGTCTCTGATGTGCGTCAACTTCACAAGTACCCAAGACATTAAACTTCCATAAAAAACAAAAATAAAAGGGTCCTTATTTTGTTAAAAGTGGAGTTTTAAGTCGAAATCAGCGAGAGCTGTCAAGAGGCGCATCCTATCCCCTCATACTCCCCCTGGGTCTCAGTCCTCACATTTTTAAATACATTTTTTTCCCACGCCTACCTATAGGAAGAACAAAATAGAGGGATACTTGGACAGTGTTACATAGCCTGCATTAATTTCAACTGAAAACGAAGACAAGCAGTGCAACAGAATGTCTGAAACCTTGTAACTTTCACAAAATACAATGGTGTTTAAAGCTCTGTAAAATCAAAGTGCTCGTGCAGTATCTGCTTTCTTTCACTTAAACCAGCAGTTTTCAAAGTGTGAAGCATCTCCCCTGGGGGGGGGGGGGGGGGGGGGCAGAGGGCTTCAGGGGAGGTGCGGCAAGCTTGATGTCCCTGTGCAGCTGCCATACCTGTGCGGAAGTGCAGACTCAGTGCAGTCCGAAGTACTGTGAGTCATTTTAATCACAACAGCTGAACATTACACCTGAAAAGAAAGCTCCGAGTGAGCACAGGCCCCCCGCCATCCGACACACAGATGGGATAAAGCCCCAGACAACATAGCTCCTGGGATCACACGGACACTCAAACTCCCCACCACTTAAAGGTGGCAGGTCAGGGGGGAGGCCTCCAAGAAATTCTGGCAAACTGTCCGGCCCCTCAAGAGAGTAAAGCAGGTCTCCACCAACAGTGTTTACAGTGGAGGGGGGGAGCTGCTGACCTCAACTGGGGATACTGAGGACGGTGGAAGGAATATTTCGAGGACCTCCTCAATCCCGTCGCCACGTCTTCCATGGAGGAAGCAGAAGCTGAGGTCTCAGAGGCAGACTCGTCCATCAGCCAAGCTAAAGTAACCAAGATGGTTGATGAGCTCCTCGGTGGCAAGGCACCAGGGGTGGATGAGATTCACCCTTTGTCTCTGGATGCACAGGGATGGTCTTGATTGACACGTCTCTGCAACATCATGTGACGGTCGGGGACGGTGCCTCTCGACTATCAGACTGGACTGGTGGTTCCCCTTTTAAAAAAGGGGGACCGAAGGATGTGCTCCAACTACAGGGGGATCACACTCCTCAGCCTTCTTTGGAAAGTCTATTCCAGGATACTGGAGAGGAGGATTCGACCGATAGTCTAACATCAGATCTAGGAGGAACAATGCGGTTTTTGTCCTGGTCATGGAACACTGGACCAGCTCTATACCCTCCATAGGGTGCTTGAGGGCTCATGGGAGGTCGCCCAACCAGTTCACGTGTGTTTTGTGGGCCTGGAGAAGGCAATCGACTGCATCCCTCGTGGTGTCTTGTGGGGGGGATGCTTCTAAGTCAGACCTGTTCCCGGTGCATGTTATTAAGACCCTCTCATTTTATACTGTCATCACACCATATGCTTACATATGCTTTATTTATTTATGTATTTAGTCCTGTTTATATTTCCATATTCAATTCCTTATTTTTCAACAGATTTCAATTTTATTAAAGCACTCCTGTGAATCCATACACAATAACTACAAACCAAAGAGTAAAAGATTAAAGATATGACAAATGTCCTGAATAAAAGATATGAGCAATGTGCTGAGTAGGATATAAACAGGGCCGTTTCTTCCTATAGACCAACTAGGCGAATGCCTAGGGCCCCCAAGCCACCAGGGGGCCCCAAAGCTGCATGTTCAACCTCTTCTGAGGCTAATTGAAATGTCCTGTTTTTATCTGTAGCTAGCTCTTGTGTTTATTACACCTCTTACATGCTTAAACATAAACATCGGATTGGATATAAATGAAATAAACTGCAATGATAAGCTGTGGCTGGTGCTTCTGTGGCATTTGTTTGCTGGACCGCTCTGTCACACAGCAAGTGACGTCATGTAGCGGCCCACCGACAGGTGCAATGGGAATGATTGACAGCTACCAGTCATTAACAAAACAAACCATAATGGCATCAAAAAGAAATTATCCCAGCGGCGTGGAAAAACGGAAGAAAAAGAAGACTGAGGAAGAAAAAAGTTCAAAGGATAAAGGTAAGTCATCCAGACCGTAGACCCGTTTATTCAGATTATAAGGAGCGAGGACATGTTGTTGTAGACGTCTGCTCTGTCACTGTTCAGTGGAAGTTGTCTCTCACATATTTTACACTTTATTTTATGATTAGTTAGAATTAATTTACTAAGTTTAGTGTGTATTGTATTGGGCTCTAATTAAAACGGTGCCACTTTTTTTGTTTTTAATTTAAAGAACTATTTCAAAGGTTTGTTTTTTAATCGCTCAATCAATCAGCATTTATTTAATAGAGCCCTTTACATACAGTGACCAAAGTGCGCTCCAAAAAAACTTCAAGTATATGAATAAAAATAACTACATAATTTAAAACAAAAAAAAAAAAATAAAACAATATTAAACCAATAAAAACAAATACAAGTAATGTGTGTCTTAAGTGATGTATACATATTAGGCATGGTGTTTTATTCTTATTTTAGACTGTTATGGCAGTGATTCATTTGTCTTAGTTTTATTAATTTAGTACAATTGGTGAACTAAACTAATGCAGAAAACTTAAAAGTGGTAACTTTGTAACTGGGTAGGGGAGAGCGGGGTAATTTGTGCCAAGGGGCAAGTAGTGCCACCCCTGTTATTTAGAAAACCATAGTTTTTGGTCATGTGACCACATATTTTTGAAGAGGCGTCCACTCCGCTCATCTTGCAAAAAAGGGAGACACATGGCTGGAGAGGTAAGCACATTTAAGTTCAAAAAACATTTTTTTTGCCCTCCAAAGTAAAATTTCCATGGTTAAGGTTTTTTGATTGCTGTGTTTGAACAATTATAGAAAACTTTGAAAACATTTCACACATGTTTTATTGCTTTCGTAAGCTACTTCATGAGTCTATACAGTTAACATGATGCTAGCTCAGAACAGCTGGGGGAGGCATTTTTTTTCAAAATGGTGGGCCTGGGGTAATTTGTGCCAAAGGACCTGGGTTAAGTTGTGCCAGTGGCACAACTTAACCTAACTTATGATTATTTACTATATATTACTTTTTTGTATTTTACTGTTATTGTACTTCTTATTCTTAAATTTGATCACTAAAACTATGTGTCATTCTTAATTTCAGATCAAAATCCATCATGTCACGCAGACACAAAAGGAAGACAGACAGGGTTCCAACTTTTCAAAGTTTCTGAAGCAAAGTTATGAGGCCTGTTGATGGAAAGTCCATCTTCACATTTACAGAGAATGATGAAGGAGTCATCCCTCGAGGTGATGTGCTTAAAAAATTTCCCACACCATAAAAGCGTGGTGATAGAGCCAGAAGGGAGCGCAAGTTCATATTCCACTGCAGCATTGACAAGTGGAATGTCCAGTAGTAAGTCGAATCTCTGAAGATATTCAGATGCAGTTAGGTGCTCATTTTTGATTTTTTAGTTTGTTCTTAGCATGTGTTCATGTGGCACTAGACCTTGTTGAAGCAAATTGGCCTTTGATTATGTTAAAACTTTAAATAAGCATTAAACAAGTACTTTTGTATTGAATTTGTCTTGTTTTTATCTAGCATTATCATTTTTATATAAACTTTATTTCAGACACTGTTGGTCCATATGAAAAATACAAAAACATTACAAAACACTAAATTTTTATTTATATTAAAATTATCTTTTTTACTTCAGTTATCAGTGGCACAATTTACCCCAGTGTATTCTGACTAATGGCACAATTTACCCCGCACTTGGGGTAAGTTGTGCCACAAAGTCACTTTTTTTTTCCAAAGCTATATTTCTCACACAGTTTATTTAAGATCCAAAGTGATTGCTCCCAGGGATGCACAACATCCTAAACTGTATGAACATATTTTAGTTGCAGGCATTCCTGTTATCCCCTTGTGTAAAAGGCACTTTAAGTAAAAATTGGCACTACTTACCCCACCCTCCCCTACAAACTTTTAAGGGACACTGTACATCGCAATGTTTAATATAAAAACTGATTAATTTTAATTTTCTGTATTACTGCAACAACACTGTAATAATAAAATACAATATGTACTCAGGATCTATTTTTTGCTTGATAACCTAATGAGCTTTGTCTTTGCAGGAGCAATTCTAAAATATTTCGGAGCTCCAGACATCGAGCCTGAGAGATCGTCTGAACATCTTGACCAGGAAGCCCCAGGGCCATCACGTGCCTCCGAACCTCCTTCTGTCCAGAAAGCTCCAGAACAATCACTTACCTCAGAACCTCTTTCTGCCCAGGAAGCATCAGCTGCACATTTACATGGTCAGCTGCCTGTTTTTGATCCAGCTGACCTGCCAGTGGCCGTCAGTTTTCTCTGATTCATTCAGAACTGATATTGTAGGCAGAGGGCCATTTCAGATCAGTTCTGTTTTTACGTTCCCCAGAAAAGAGGATGGCAGAAAGCTAGGAAGCAGACACTTTGAACGCAATACACTGTGACGGTTACTGTGAATAGTGTGTTATTAGCTGTTGTGCTGAGTGTGAGACTGTAGTGTTAAGTATTATTTTAAGCGGTGGTTTGTTTTGATTGTTGCACTTTAAAATACATATTGATTTGTTATGTTTTCTTATTTAAAGTAAACTTTTTTTAAAATAAATTCTCAATCTGTTTTATTTATTGACACGTAGAGGATGGTTTTCATTGTATTATAGTTTTATTGGTTTAACTTACCTGAGTGGCTCAACTCTTAAGACACTTGATTTTATGATTTTAACTGTAGTCTAGGCTTAAGAGACCATCTAAAGGGTTAGAAATTTCTTCATTACAGTCTGACAAAATAGGGGCCCCCAACCAACATCTTGCCTAGGGCCCCCATGAAGCTAGAAACGGCCCTGGATATAAAGAAAAATAAAGAATGCTTGGATAATAAATAAATACGGTTGCCATGTGTGTGTGTGTGTGTGTGTGTGTGTGTGTGTGTGTGTGTGTCTGTTCTCGTATTTCTATCCTTGTTGGGGCCAAATGTCCCCACAAGGATAGCAAAACGTGGAACGACGTGCCTTGTGGGGACCTTTTTCTGGTCCTAAGTAGGAGAAACAGTGTTTTCTTGACCATGTTGTTGTTACTGAAAAAAGTAAAAGTGCAAAAACATTTCTTTAGGGTTAGGCTTTGTTGTGGTGTGGGTTAGGGTTAGGGTAAGGGTCAGGGTTAGGGGCTAGACATGAATGGGAGTCAATGGACAGTCCCCACAAGGATAGAAATACAAGACTGAGCGTGTGTGTGTGTGTGTGAGTGTTTGGTTGGGGCCAGGGGGCAGTTAGGTGGGGGAGGACAGGGGGAGCGGGGCCTCCTTTTCTGGACCGGCACGTGGGCGTCTTCCTGGGGGAGTGGCTCGTATCTGGGCTCTGTGATGGCCGCCGGTTGTCCGGGCCCTGAGGGCCTCTCTGGCCTGCTTCTGACCTTCTCAGGGGTCAGAGGTCATATATGCAGGAAATACTATCACTATTACTATCACTATCACATTTGCATGATCAAGCTGATCTTTAATCACTCCTCACATTCTACCTGTGGACTCAGTTATCTTGTTTTCCTGTGGTGGGTTAAACTAATGGTGATCTGTACTAGACCCCTTCTGATGCTCCGGTGTAAATTCATACTCAGTTTCTCAGTTTGCAAGCCCCCAGTTCACTACTAGCGATATTCTACAAAAACAGAAGAAGAAAAAAGGTTTGTGGTGCCCTTGCACTTCCTTCCTTCTCTACACCCCCTTTTGTTGTTATGGTCTTGTCTTTTCACTTACAGTATTTGTTTCTTCCACTTTTTGTTTCTTTCACTTTCTGTCCCCCTGTCAGGTTATAATAATTTTTTTTAAAAAATCTATCGGTTCTGGTTCTGTCAGTCTTCGTGTTAGCTATCGATTTTGGTTTTGTCAGTCTCTGTGTTAGTTCTTGGCTCTGCATTGTGGTTTCGGATTGTTCTCTGTTACATGTGATATGTCGACAAGATTATTTTGTATTTTGTATTGTGAATTTATAGATATGTATCCACTCCCCCTTCCCCCTCTCTTTATCTTTCTATCTTTTCCTCTCTCTCTTGTTCTCTCTCTTGACCTCTGAGCGTTTCCGTCCCATGTCTGGCAGTCATGCAGCCACACAATCTCAAATAAAGGCAGCAGCAGGAGGAGATTTAAACTCTTCCTGTTGCTACGATTAAAATCTGTTCGGACAGTAAAAAGCTTCAATTATACAATATTGCACGCCCCAGCGGCCGAACAGGCAGGGCCGGCGATGAGGCTGGGCATCCGGGGCACTTGCCCAGGTCG